>NC_056730.1:32998864-33173864 GCF_019279795.1 Protopterus annectens
TGTGACAAGAGATCTGGAGTAGGATCTGGTGTCCAAGGTGGACATACTAGGTGAGACCATAGAAAACGGAACCACACCCACCGAGGCCAGAAGGGTGCAATGAGGATAGTTTGGTTTTCAACCAACTGGCTTTCTGTAGAAACGTGGGTATTAGGGGTAGGGAAGGTTAAGCATACAGGAGGCTGGAGGGACAAACGTGCACTAGAACATCTCTCAGTGACTGTCCTTGAGATGGAATTAGGACAAAGAACCTGCTGCACTTGCTGTTGAGGGGAGAGGCAAACAGATCGCAGCACGGTTGACCCCATTTCTGGAAGGTCATCTTTACCACTGACTGACAGACCACTCATGAGGAGTCAGAATGGTCATGCTAAGCTTTGTCCACTAATATTTTGGATTTCCCTAGTATGTGTCTCTCTACTAGAAAGCAGTTGGAGGAGCTCACCCATTGCCAAACTCACATTGCTTCTCGGCATAGGTGGTAAGATCTGGTTCACTCCTGTTTGTTGATGTACCACACTACTCTCATGTTGTTTGTCTGAACAGCAGTAGTTCCTAGTGGAAGAGAGCTCTGAAGGGCTTGCAATGGTAAAAGCACCGCTCTCATCTCTAGAATGTTTATATGAAAATTGGTACCTTCTTGGGACCATGTGCCTTGAACTGTCCTTCCCAAGTAATGCCCACCCCCCAACTGGGAGGCATCCAGGATCAATGTGGCTTTTGGAGGAGAAGAACAAATGGATAGCTTTGATAAATCTCTTTGGAATGTATCCACCACAATAGAGATTTTCTGCAAACCTAAGATAATTTTCTTGGATGTTGTAGACATTGTCTATGAAAAGACCATTGCACTGCTAGAGTCCACTGAAGAATTCTCATATGAAGACAAGCAGTGAGTAGAAAAGTTATTGCAGCAGCCATTGACCCTACGGCTTTGAGCATTAATCTTGTTGGGTGTGAGGGATGAGACAGATCTTGACTGACATGCGATTTCACAGTAAGAATTCTGCTTTCAGGTAGAAGAGCTAGACAATTGACTGTGTTTAGACGAGCCCCTACAAACTCCAAGGCTTGAAATGGTTGAGGTTGGGACTTCACCAGATTTATCGTAAAATCAAGAGATTGAGAACAGAAGTAGATACTAACCTCTGGCCTTTTCCAGAAGATGCCTGGTCAATGCAGTTAGGAGCCAGTCATCTAAATATGGAAATACTCAGAATCTGTGCAGTCTTAGATGAGCAACTACCACTGCACATATAGGTTCATAGGTTTATACTAGGCTATCTGCCCTAAGGCATTTATAAGCCTAGCCCAATTTTTTGCGGCTTACGCCACCCCTTATATGAAAAAATACTGTGCCCATTAGTTTGTTGTGCCTCTGTCCAGCAGTGACACAGAGATGATTCCCGGGGTAAACCTACGATCTCCCATCCACAGGTCTAGATTTCTCTTGAACAGAGTCAGCGAGGTGCTCTGCCTCACATGGACCGGGATTTTATTCCACAGCATAGGGAGTCTCTGAGTGATAAATCTATCCCTCCAGCACGTCCTATTTATATCTGTGCTAAGGTTTAAGTCGCTTGCTCTAGTGGTTTTGGTGGATTTGGATTTTTTGAGGTGGAGCATGTCCATTAATTCGGGTTGGACATGGCCTTGTATGTCAGGCACATGTCACCTCTGAGCAGGCGGTATGCGACTGAATAGAGCTGGAGTTTCTTCAATCTGGCAGCATATGACAGATTTTGGAGTCCCTTTATCCTTTTGGTGAGGAACTTTTGGGGTCTCTCCAATTGCTGCAGATGTCGGGTGAGATACATCCCGAATGGGGCATTGTACTCGATCATTGGTCTGATAAGTGAAGAGTACAGGGGAACAATGACCTCACTAGATCTGGATGTGAATCCCTTCATGATCAGGTGGGCAATGTAGAAGGTCTTTCTAACCACTTTAGCAACGTGAGTGTCAAAGAAAGGCCACTGTCAACCTGGGTCCCCAGGTCCCTGATAACCTCTTCTGTGCTTAGTGGATTGCCACCTATATGGTAGCTTGGGGTTACCTTGTTTTTCCCGAAGGGTATGACTATACATTTTTGGCGTTTAACTTCAGGCCATGGCTCTGGCACCAGCTATCTGTTTCCGTGAGTCCCTTCTGAAGGATATCCGTGTCCGATGCACTTTCCACTATGGCCCAGTTTGCAGTCGTCTGCAAACTTTGTCAGCCAAAGTCCTCCCATGTTGGCCTGTACTTCTGAGAAGTAGATGCCAAACAATAGGGGGCCAAGGACCGAGCCCTGTGGGACACCACTTGTGACCGGCTTGGAGTCTGACACAGCGCCAGCAACTCTAACCCTGTGGGTTCTGTCCTTAAGCCAGTTTGCAACCCATCTTGTGACATATGGGTTTACATTTAAGCTGGTAAGTTTTTCTACAATACCCGAGTGGGGTATTGTGTCGAAAGCCTTTGCAAGGTCAAGGTAGGCTGTATGGACTGCCTTTCCCTCATCAATGGCCTTGGTGACTGTTTCGAAGAAGTTGACCAAGTTCAAAAGGCATGATCTTCCCTTGACAAAGCCAAACTGGGTCGGGTCCAATGTTAGCAAAGTCCCCTATATCTTTGTTTATGAGCTCCATTATGATCCTCTCCATAGCTTTGCAGACTAGACTTGTTAAGCTTATGGGGCGGTAATTACCAGGGTCCGTGAGGCCGCCTTTGTGGAGTGGGACCACAGTTGCCGTACGCCACTCCTTGGGCACGTATCCTGTGGTAAGGCTGAGATTAAACAGCTGCCTTATGTGCGGGTTTAATTCCTCATTTAGCTCGTGTAGCACACAGCCGGGGACACCATCCGGTCCCATTGATGCTGTGTTTTTAGCTTTAGAGAGAGCAGCTTTCACCTGCGCATTTGAGATGTCCGGGAGGCTACACTCGGCTGGGATAGTTATCTCTCCTTTAGGGGAGAGGGGTGAAGTTTGCACTGAACCTGTCTGCCAGTATGTTGGCAATGTCTGTGGGTTCAGTGATTTTTGTATCATTTTGGACTAATTCTGAGCATATCTGGGAGTTTCCACCCAGGTTCCTAACATAGCTGAAAAAGGCCTTATGATTGTCCTTTGAATCCATGGCAATTTTTCTCTCAAAATTGGCCTTAGTTGATTTTATGAGTGCTCGTATTTTTTACTAATAATGATCAGGGTGACTTCCCTTTTATGGATTTTGTTCTATCATGTAATAGCTTTCTCCTCTTATTGTAAAGTTTGTTAATGGCTGGGGTCCACCAGACTGGACGCTTGCCCTTTGTGGAAAGAGTCTTGGTTTTATTTGGGATTGCCTGATCCATGCAGTCCTGGAGGTGTTCATAGAAGGCATTTGTAAGGGCTTCCACAGCTTGGGTTGTGGTTTCCACTGGCTCAGGGGCCTTGAAGGATACCACACCAGTCTTGAGTAGTGTGAAGTTTGCTTTAGAGGAGTTCTTCACTATGGTCTTTTTGTTTGGGGTGGGGGGGATGTGGATTTCCAGTGAGATTAGTTTATGATCAGATCTCACCAATGAGGGATATACTTCGGTGTGGAGCATTTTGTCCCCATGTTTGTGACAATGAGATCTAGTATATTTTCTCCTCTCGTGGGAACAGTGACTAGCTGTTCCATGGCATTTGAATTTATGAACTCCAGGAACCGTTGGGCTAGAAAGTTAGGGCTTGAGTAATGTTCCCAGTCTATATTCGGGTAGTTGAAGTCACCCAATATGATGGTGTTTGGAGATACATTTATACCCTCCAGTGTCTTCAGGAAGGCTGTGTGGTGTTCCTGAGTTTGAGAGGGTGGCCTGTAGCATGCTACAATTTGTAGAGCAGTTTTGCCTATGGTTAGTTGCACCTGGATGGTTTCCGAAGCTTCGTGCGTTGCCACCAACCTGGAGGTGTGGGTATCCTTTATGAATATGGATACACCCCTCCTTTTGTGGTGTGGTTCGGGTTTTGGGGCCGGAATGCATGATATGAGGTAAAACCTAATAGTGCCGGGGTGCTCTCAGGAGCCTTGAACCAGGTTTCAGTTACAGCACAGACATCGATGTTCTCCATACTGAGAAGGGCCTCGAGTGCGTGCATTTTGAGATTTAGACTTCTGGCATTGAGCAGCATTACCCTCAGTTTCTTCCCATTTTTGTTTTCTAGGGTGGTAGGTTTAGAATTTGAGCCTTGCCTAAAAAAGGCACTATGGGGGTGGCAAGAGCCTCAGCCAATATCCGGAATCCCAGGGGTGACAGGTGCAAGCCGTCCCTTGCGAAGCAGCGTGGCTTGTCAAGCATGTCATCCCAGGCAGACAGACACTGGATCCCCTTTAAATGACACCAGACATTAAGCCAATTGTTAAAGCTGATCATCTTGTCTCTATATTGTGGCATCATTCTTGGTGAAGGAAGGATACTGCTCAGGGTTAGGGTCATACCTGCCTGGGCTACATAATCAGAGAGCTCCTCTATGTCTCTTTTCATGTAGTCCAGTGAGGTACGTCTCAGGTCGTTCACACCAGCATGGACAATGACTGTGTCATATTTGTACTTGCCGTGGAGTGACCCGAGTGCTTGTGTTATGTGGCGGATTCTAGCGTCCGATAGGCAGCTTACTGTGACCCTCTCCTTGTTCAGCCTGGTGAGTGGGACGTCAGTGTGTCTGACTATGGAGTCACCTATGACAAGTATGTTTGGTGTTGTATTTGGCCTTAAGGGCTGTGACTGCTTTGCACACTGCTTTTGTGGTTTATGTGTTGCTTGTGGGGTGTCTTGAGGTAGCAGTTGTTTGGGTGTCTGCTTTGGAGGCCTCTGCTGTTTAGGTAAATTTTTACTCAGAGCCTCCGAGTATGTCTTTGTGTGTTTATGTGTTTGATTCAGTGGAGTGGTAGCATTATGTGAGGCTGGTTTTGTGGTGTGTGTAGTTGCCTTCTCCTCCTGTCTGGTCTTGCCAGTCCTGAGTTGAGAGAGCTCAGCCTCCAGTTTGGCTAAATAGCTGCATCTCTCGCAAGTATTTGTGTTATGTGGGAGGAGGAGAGGGTTGTCTGTGTACATGAGGCAGTTATAACATTGCCTCAAGATTCCCAGATTCACCAGCTGGACCGGAGAGGAGATTGACAACTGACCTTTGGACATGCTAGAATAATATTGGGAAATCCTTAATTGAAAACAAGGGCCAGTGGGGAGTGAGGGTGTAGTGCTTTTAATTTTTAGTGCTGACTTATATAATTGCTTTAGTGAGCAAGTGCCAGGTAACTTGAGTGCAATGTGTTACAAGTAACTAAATGCAAAAACGACAAACAGTAACTTTCTTTCAAGTGAAACAAGGAAATAAGTACAGTAAGCAATGCAGATATCACTAGTGATCCACAGAAGGGCTGAGAAGTTGCGTATTAGGTGGAATTAGCTTCCAGGGAAATAACAAGCAAACAAACAACAAGCATATAAACAAAGCTAGATTCAGCAGGCCTGGATCTAGTCTATGCTAGAGCAAACAAGGTGTGCTCTATATTTGGTGAAAATCCTGGGGGCTGTGGTGAGACCAAATGGCAGAGCTCTGAACTTTTAATGAGTGGCTCCCAGTTAGAAGCGTAGACATCTTCAGAAGTGTCTGTTCATTTTTATATGACAGTAGGCATCTAGATCTAGAGAGAACATCCAGTTGTCCTTCTGGACAGGCAGAACAGACTGAACCATGACCATCTGGAATTTGGAATTCTTTACATACTGGTTCAAATAACTAAGATTCAAAATGGGTCTCAGGTCCCCTGTTTTCTTTGGCACTAAAAAGAACCTTGAGTAAATTCCGGATTCTCTTTGGTCTGGGGAGACCTCCTGTACGATTCTTTTGTCCAGCAGCTTTTGACTTTCTACAGCTGCTTGTTCCTGCTAATTGCATGGAACATTGGTGAGACTTCTCTTCTGTGGAGGAACTTGGGGAAAAAGAAATGAAGTATCCTCTGGATATGGTCCTTTGCACCCAAGTGATGGCTGTCCAGGCATTTATATGCAAAGATAATCACCCCCTGACTGTCTCCAGAGAGGGACAATCAGGTTATCTTTCATGAGTGCTGAAAAGGCCTGTCTGAGAAAGAATTTCGAGAGTCTTGATTCTGTGGACCCCTTCTGCCATAAGGCCAGTGTCTTCCATTATAACTATTTCCCCCTCTATCTCTGGGGAAAAATCTCCACACGATTCTCGAAAAGGCCCTTGGGATTATCTGAACCATGCTTTCTTACCACCAAGTGGCTTCCTGGAAATGCTTCTTTTTGGGGTAGAAAAGCAGATTCCTATGGCAGACAGGGTCTTTCCATACTTCTCACTGCAGGAGAGCATCTCTAACTTTTGGTCCAAATAAAGAAGATCCATCAAAGGGCTCCGCAAAATCGCACAACCGCATCCATGCAAGTCTCCTAATGGCTATGCCTGAACCGACAGCCTGTGAGGAACCTTCAAGTGCATGTGAAATTAACCTCATGGACGCATTAGTAATGGATTGTAGGGTGGTCAGTCATGAGGAAAAGGACTTCTGTTCCTCTGTGGACATGGAGCCTGAGGGAGAATTAGAGAGTTTCTTGATCAAGTCCTTCTGTAACCTCGCAAAATGCACTAAATAATTCAGTAACCACAAAACAAAAGTCCCTGATGCACACACTCATTTCCTAAACCTGTCCAATACACTAGACTCCCTGTTAGGGGGATGGACAGAGGAGCTCTGTTCAGCCAACTCCTTTTTAGTAGCTGCCGCAACGACCATGGTATCTACAGGAAAGTACAGTTGTGTACACTTACCACAAATGTAGATGTTCGAGTGTATTCACTGTTGCAGTCATTCCCTGTGAGTTATCCCTGCTGTGGTAGCCCTTGGCCGGCCCGAATACCAGAGTCAATGTTTTTCTGCATCTGCTGCAGTCGTCTACAGTCTGATGTCAGGTCGTCATTGCTATAAAGCAAGGAAGCCAACGTCATTACATCAGTTTTTCTTGCCCTAACCTGTCAGAACACAAGGAAATAAGGTAAAGTGGTCCTGGTGTCTAAAAGCCACCATGGGAAGCTTATGTCCCCCTAGGGGAAGAGGATATAAGGGGGATGGAGGGAGGGAAAAGTACAGTTGTGTACACTTACCATAAATGTAGATGTTCGAGTGTATTCACTGTTGCAGTCATTACATTTGGGTAATCTGCTGGCAGGTTGCCCTCAGTCGGCCTGAATAACAAAGTATTGGGTCCTGCGTCGGTTGCTGTCTCCTCTTCCATGATGTCAGGTCGTCAGGGGTACAAAACATGCAGCCGACGCCATTTTAATCAGTTTTTCTTGCCCCAGATGTCAGGTGCCCCCCAAATGGGGAGCATAAATATATATAAATAAACTGTAAATATATAATTGCACCTTAAAAACATAAAATTTACCTTCAACTAAAAGCAAATACACCACAAAGACTTTTGAGTATAGTGAAGGAAAGAAAAGCTATAGAATGGGGAATGGCGGGTGGGTAACCCAGACTGCAACAGTGAATACACTCGAACATCTGCATTTATGGTAAATGTACACAACTGTACTATGTTCTTCGTGTTTCACTGTTGCAGTCATTACATTTGGGTAGAATCCCAAAGCTATGAATGGGAGGATGGAACTAAACAGCATTAGGAGCAGCTATAAGGCCCTGCAGGACTGCAGTGGCAAAGCCTGCCCTGGATTTAGAGAAGAGAGGTAAATGATAATGCTTTGTGAATGTATGAACACAGCTCCAAGTAGCTGCTTCTAGAATGTCTTTGGTTGGGACCCCTCTGAGAATAGTTGCTGAAGTAGAGGCAGCCCTGGTGGAATGGGATCTGATCCCCTTGAGCAGAGGTTTACCATGGTGCAAATAAAACAAATGCAGTGGCTTTATCCATTTAGAAATAGTCTGCTTTGATATAGCCTTCCCCTCTGATCCTGCAGCAAATGCTACCAGTAGTTGCTCAGACTTTCTTAGAGATTTTATCCTGTTTAGAATCTGAGTTGTCTGTGTACATCCAATGAATGCAGAATCCGCTCCCTCTTGTTCTGCGGATTTGGGAAAAATGTTGGCAGGTGAATGGTCTGATTAAGAGCCACACTGGATACCACCTTAGGCATAAAAGAAGGATTGGTCTTGAGGGCCACACTGTCCGGGCAAAATATAATGAAAGGTTCCACTGCCATGAGAGCCTGTAGTTCCGAACCATTCTTGCTGAAGTGACTGCCAAAAGAAAAGCTGTCTTCCAAGATGGAAATTTTATATTCGCAGTAGCTGCTGGTTCAAAATGAGGCAGGGTGAGCTTTTCCCACACAAAATTGAGGTCCCATTCAGGAGTTGGTGTTCTCCTGGAAGGCCTTAAATTTTTGGCCCCTCTGAGATACTGTTTAAGCAGTGGATGAGAAAAGAGGGGAGGCTCTGTGTTGTAATGAGCCAAGATGGCAGAGGCATGTATTTTTATTGAAGAAAAAGATAGGCCCTTGTCAAGCATCTCAGTTATGTATTGTAAAATCTGAGGAATATTGGGCTTTGCTGTGTCTATTCCTTGTGCTTGGTTCCAAGCACAGAATCTCTTCCATTTATCAGCATAAGATTTTCTAGTACTAGGCCTTCTGGCTCCCAAAATGACATCCATCACAGGTTTACTGAGAGATGTGGTTTGAATAATTAGTTGATCAGCCATGCTGCAAGATTCAGAGTTTGGAGCTGAGTGTGCAGAATTTGATAGTTCTGCTGAGACAGTAGATGAGGTGTTTGAGGCAAGTACCACAGAGGAAAATGTGACATATTCCTTAGAAGTGGGCACCAGTGCTGGCGAGGCCAGTCCAGAGCAATTGGGATCATTTTTGGTTTTTCCTGTCTGACTTTTACTAAGACCTTGGAGAGTAGAGGCAGAGGGGGAAAGGCATAGACTGATAGGTTTTTCCAGCTGAAGGATAGAGCATCTACTTTCCATGTTGTTTTTGTGATGAATTCTTGTGCAGAATTTGTCCAACTGA
Organism: Protopterus annectens; assembly: GCF_019279795.1. NCBI lineage: Eukaryota > Metazoa > Chordata > Ceratodontiformes > Protopteridae > Protopterus > Protopterus annectens. Next base: position 33,007,873 of record NC_056730.1, read on the forward strand.
CAGTTTTGGGGAGAAGCAAATAGGTCTATGTCTGGGCTCCCCCATTTCTGTGTTAACATGCTGAAGATTTGTTGATCCAGTTTCCATTCATGCTGGTCCATAAGATATCTGCTTAGGTCGTCTTCCAGAGTTTTTTGCTTGAAGATGTACTTGGTAAGTCAAGGCTGTGTTCCACAAGGCCATGGCTAGTCTGCAAAGGGGGTAGGAATGGGTACCCCCCCTGCTTATGTACCACATAACTGCGGTGTTGTCCGTCTTTATCAGTAGTTGTCCTGGATGAATTAAGTCCTTGAAGGCTGTCAGAGCATTCTGAACAGCTAGCATTTCTTTCTGGTTGATATGCAGATGTATTTGGTTTGGGCTCCATTTGCCCTGAATGCATCTCCCTGCCAGGTGGGCCCCCCAAGCATAGTCTGATTCATCTGTAGTTAGGGTTTGGGTGGCAGGGGGTAGAGTGAATGACAGTCCCTTGTTTTGGTGACATGTCTCTGCCCACCAAAGAAACTCTTGTTGTAGGCAGGGAATGAGATGAACCATTGTTTCCAGGCTGTGACAATGTTGACTCCATAAACCTTTTAGGTACCATTGAAGTTTCCTCATATGCAGTCTCGCATATGGAATTAGTAGAATGCAGGATGCCATGAACCCCAAAGCCTGCAGAATTTGTCTTGCAGATAACTGGGTTTTTGTTGCCATTTGTTTGAAGTATGTTGTGAACTGCATTTGTTTGTCTGGTGTGAGGTAATACATTTGGGCAGTTGTATTCAAGCTTGCACCCAGGAATGTAATTATTTGAGAGGGTACCAGTTGTGATTTCTTTTCATTTATGGTGTACCCTAGGCATGCTAGAAGCCTTTTTACAAATGCCAGATGTTGAAGAAGAGTGTCCTTGTCCTCTGCCTGAATGAGACAATCATCCAGATAAGGATAAATTTGAATGTTTCTTTGTCTGCAGAATGAAATTACTGGTGCCAGGCACTTTGTAAAGACCCTGGGCGCATTAGATAAGACAAAGGGCAGTGCAGAGAATTGGTAATGCAAAAAACCTGCTTTGAAGCGGAGGTATCTTCTGCATGATTCCCTTACTGGGATATGCAGGTTGTTGTGTCTTTCGGCTTTTCCCGGTTAGGGGTCGTCACAGCGGAACTCCGGTCCGCTAATGATTGGCAGTAGATTTTTTACGTGCCGAGTTGCCGATCCTGATGCACAACCTTCAACGAAGGTACGCCCATTCACGCATGTCTCCACACAGAAGACGTTCTAGCTGAGAATCGAAGAGGACAACATCTTACTGTGAGGCGACAACCCTACCACAGCACCACCACCGCAGTTTCGCTTACTGGGATATGCAGGTATGCCTCTTTTAAGTCTAGAGCTACTAACCAAGCATTCTTGCCTAGCATGTATTCTGCCTTTTGTTTGCATGAGCGTTGCTTATTGAAACAGTAATTCTTATAACTTGCATTCTGCCTTTTGTCTGCATGAGCGTTAATTGAAATGCCTCGTATCTACGTAGCATATACAACCCAGTTGTTTGGCTTTACTATTTGTTATACTAACACAGAATCAGTTGTGTAAGGTTGTCCCTTTCTTAGCCTCTATCTGTTGTTAAATGCTGTCGGGTTTAAAGGGTTTACTTTTACTCTGCACATGCTAGCTCTCGCACGTGCCTAACTAAGACGCGTTGTATCGTATTTTACCACGCCGACTAGTTTACTTGTGCCTCTAGGAAGCGCTCAGTTTTCCATTTTGTCCCTCTCTAAGTTTGCATCCAGAGGCTAGTAATAGATTTATTGTACCTATTATTTTCCTAGCATACTCTCTACTGAGAGTTGGACATTGTATTCTAGGCACTGTGTGCTAGGTACATTGCATTATTAGGCACAGTAATTGAATTTCTTCCCAAGGCTTTTTAATACTTATATTTGTAGCAATTAGAGAAGCGGGATCCTTATAGCTTTAGCTGCTCCTACTTCCACTATATTTTCCACTATAACTCTTTATAGGTATATAACTTTTGTAAGGGATTTCCTACTAATAATAGGGTAAAGGTCCACCTAGGAGTGCTAATATGGCATTGTGACCTACTTTTTTCCTAACTATACAGGTTGTGTGGTACTCCTCTGTAATTGACTACAACTGAAGGTCCATACCTTAGTGTGCAGTATTCTAGTCTCGTAGGGGTTTATATGCACATGCATATTATTGATTTTGCTGTACATCCTGCCTACATCTAGCATTTGTATAATGTGCACTATACTTACGTATTTTTAGTTAACTGTAAAGAAGGTCATATCTGTCTTGTTTTCTTCAGACGTTGCTTGGATGGTACAAACTACTGGCCTATAGGTTTTGTCTTCAAATCATGTGATACTGTGACTTTTATTATTGTTTGTTGCATTTTATGTTTTGATACCTGTAAACTTTGACTATTTGAGTTAACATGCTTTTATATCACTAATCTACAATTCCTCTCTCAACTTTTTCTCCTGTTCTTCAGCTGTCCTGTCCCACCCTGAACTACCCACTTTGTATACGCCCGGGTGGACACTTGGCTAACCATTTTACCAGCAGTTCAACCTGCCGCTTAACCAAGTAAATCAATCTGTACTGAACCAGCTTATCCCAGAAGGACTCAAGGAAGTATGTACATCTGCTGCTAAACACTTGGCCCAACCATTTTTACCAGCAGTTCAACCTGCCGCTTAACCAAGTAAATCAATCTGTACTGAACCAGCTTATCCCAGAAGGACTCAAGGAAGTATGTACATCTGCTGCTAAACACTTGGCCCAACCATTTTTACCAGCAGTTCAACCTGCCGCTTAACCAAGTAAATCTATCTGTACTGAACCAGCTTATCCCAGAAGGACTCAAGGAAGTATGTACATCTGCTGCTAAATTGTGAATTTTATTGCTTTTAGGCCCAACTAGGTGTGCAGTGTGCTCCTCTGCCTGAATAGCCAGCAGCCAAGCCCTTACTCTATTGTATCTCTGCACTCCCTCCACATCCAGATCCCTGATTTACATTAGCTCCTATTTCCCCTCAGCCTATCTAGTCCAGGGACTGCCCAGGCGGGTTATAAGCTGCATTTCTCCATTTGTCCACTAGATGGCAGTCTCTTACCACTAATCCTGACTACTTCTCTCACTACTGATTCTCTCTGTAAACTATAACTTTTCCTGTTTATTCTGTCTCACATATTTTTACCACCTCTGTCCTTCTGACTATATGTTTCCCTACTCACCTTTCATCAACTACACAATCTGCTGATTGTTCCTGCTCTTCTCCTGCTCTCCTTGTTTCTACCTGCTCCGTTAAGCCTGGCTCACTCCGCTCCCCTATCCTGCCCCCAAATTCCACCCGCCCCCAGTACCTCTACCTTTATTCTACCATAACCACACCCACTGTCTTCCCAAACCAATCAGTCTCCTCCTCACTAGTAACACCCACTCCCTTTTTCCCGCTCAAATTTTCCAACCCTCCTTATCTATCAGATCACACCTATCCAATTAGGCCTTATCATCCTCTCCACCACCACTCCCCAGCATACCCACCACTAATCCCTCACTTACTGTTCACCCCTCCCCCTCCTTTATCAACCTACTACCTACTCTATATATATATATATCCCTCTCTTGTAACTACCAACACTACACAAAAATAGTACCTCTAAATAGCCTATTCCACCATGTTATCTAAACACTCACAAATCTCCTATCTATTACTTTTACTTCTCAACCTATCCTACCTTCACTACCTCACCCAGCCCCACACTCCATACCATCAACACTCCTTCCATGTAACTAACCATCTTTCCTTCTCTCCCCCACATCCTTGGACCCCAATCTCCCCCCACCTTTATCCTATAGCAAACATCCTACTTTTTCCCTACAAACTTATTACCTCATATAAATCTCCTACCCCACTAATAACTAACAAACCCTTAATAATTTCACCTGAATCCAACCTACACTCCAAACTGTGCTATTACCTCTCTAACTCAATCTCATATTTGATCTGCAGTCTACTATCAGGTGACATCCATCCCAACCCTGGCCCATCCAACTCATCCACCACAAACAAGTCAATATTCCTTACTTCTTTAAAGTCTCAGAGCATAGTTAATAAAATCCCAAACCTCCATGCCTGGATAAATCATAATAAACCTGACATCCTATCCATCTCAGAAATTTGGCTAAAACCCCAACATAAAAGACTCTGAAATTATACCACCAAATTACTGTATCATTAGAAAAGATAGATCCCACAAAAAAGGGGGAGGAGTAGCACTCATATACTCATCCTCCTTATCAGTCACTCCCTATAATAAGCCTATCCCACCCTTTAAGAACGCCGAACTACTCCTTGCAATACTTCAAATTAACAAACATAAGCACATATGTATAGCTTCCCTCTACATCCCCCCAGGGGACAATATTTCTACTCTTGAACACATCCTCTCCTGGCTCTCCACCAACCTCAGTAATGAAACAATAATCCTAGGAGATGTGAATATTAACTGGGCTTCCATTCAATCTCCTACAAATCCACTCAACATCAACCTCTACAACTTTTCACAACTAATTAACTCTATAACACATCCCTCAAAAAAACCCTCCAGTGGCAGTATTTTGGACTGGATTCTAGTCTCACATCCTCAATACTTCTCTGACAGGGGTACTCTTCCAGATCCTCTTAGTGACCATCTTCCTATCTTTACATACCGACTCCATTTATCCTTATATCATTCCCACAACTATATTACCGTACGTAACCAAAAAAACTTTAACACAACATCCTTCACTAACTCCCTAAAAGCTATAAACTGGAACTGTCTAAAAACATTACCTCTCGACAACGCAGTTGCTCACTTTAACACCTTATTCCTAAAAATTCTAGACCACCATGCTCCCATACGGACAAACAGAATAAAAACTAAAACAGCCGCTTGGCTTACTAAAAACACACTAACTATTATGAGGCAAAGAGATAAAGCCTGGGCTCTCTACCTAAAAAACAGGTCCCCCTCACCCTTCTTGAATACAAAACACTTCGAAATAAAGTAAAAACACTCATCATTTCTGACCGACAAAACTTTTTTTCCACACTACAAAACAACAACAAAACTAACCCTCAGAAATTCTGGAAAGGTATCTCCACTCTCCTTAATCCCGGCAAACTAGACACCCCCTCACCTGACCCAAATGCTACTGACACTGACTTAGCAACCCAATTTAACACTTTTTTCATTAACTCTATCTCTAAACTTACTTCTTCTTTCTCTAATACCACCACAATCTCCACATCACCTCCTCCCTCCTCTACCATTACTCTTCCCTGTTCTTCCACCACTCCTTCACTCTCCCCCACTAACTCACAATCCTTTACCCCTTCTTCTACTATCACTCACCCCTCTCCATCTCCTTCCCCTACTTCCCACACTTCCCAGTGTCCTCTCTTCTCATTAAAACCAATTCTCACTTTTACTATAAAAAACTCCTTCAGAAATTGAAGCCATGATCCAATGCTCCAGATGATATCCCTGCTTATTTTCTCAGTCTAGCCGCTGAAGCAGTCACCTATCCCATTAGCATTCTAATTAACTGTTCAATCCAGGAATGCATAGTACCCAAAATTTGGAAAAAGGCCTTCATTATACCATTACATAAAGGAGGCAACAATAATAATGTTACCAACTTCCGTCCCATTGCTATCCTGTCTCCTATCTCTAAACTCTTAGAAAAATGCATACAACAACAACTTCTTCCACACCTCTTAGATAAACAGCTTCTAACACCCACACAACATGGATTCAGGCCAAATCATAGTACTATGAACTGCCCTTCTCTCCTTCCTTGAAACTATTAATAAAGCCCGGGATTCTGGCCTTATTGTTTCCACCCTTCTACTAGACCTTTCTAAAGCCTTCGATACTATCTCTCATAGCCTGCTTTTAACTAAACTCTCTAAACTTAACCTATCCCCTTCTTCCTTGAATTGGTTCTCCAGCTACTTATCTAACCGATATCAAGCAGTAAAAACGAAAAAGGCCACCTCCTCATTTCTTAATACCCCAACCGGAGTCCCCCAAGGATCCATATTAGGTCCCCTTCTTTTTAATATATTTATAAATGATTTCCAGAACTCTATTCCTTTCTCAAATATCATCCAATATGCAGATGATTCAACTATCATCTGCTCTTCCACATCTACCCCTGTACTCCTAAAACTTACTCAAGAAGCTTTTTCAACCACTGAGCAATGGATGAAAAGAAACCACCTTGTATTAAATGCCTCTAAAACCAAACTAATGGTATTTACTCCCTCTAAAACTACCTCATTCAACTTTAACTCCTTCACTATCACTAGCCAAAACAATATACCTCTGGAACTGGTATCAGAGACCAAATTACTTGGGGTCCAAATTGACAACCAGCTTAAATTCCATTCCCACTTACAACTAAACATCAAAAAGACCCATCAAAAACTAGGTATGCTCTACCGACAAAATAACTACCTTACCCCTGCCACTAAAGTAACTCTCTCTACTTCCTTTCTTATCCCCTCCCTTCTCTACGGAACTCCTCTTCTCACTAACCTACAATCCTCTCTTAAATCTCAACTTTCCTCCTGCTACAACAAAACTGCCAAATTTGCTACCAGCCAAAAGTCATCCTCCCATCACTGCCCTTCTCTCCAAAAACTAAAATGGCTAGAACTACCAAATCAACTCATCTATTCACAACTAACTCTTGTACATAAGCTCATTTTTAACCCCACCCTCTGTCCTTCACTCTCTTCTACCTTTAAGATATACCTTCCTGATCGAGTACTAAGGTCCAATAATCAAAATCTAATAGAAGTGCACAAACCATCCCGTCCACCAGGCAAAAATCTTCTATCTTATGGTTTAGCACATCTCTGGAACTCCCTACCACCTTCCATTCGTACTACTTCTAACCATTACTCTTTTAAAAAATCTCTTCACTCACACCTAATATCCCAATGGGAATGCTCCTGCTCTCTCCCCACATAACAAATGATATCAAACTCCTGTTCCATTCTTTCTATGGAAAACAAACCCCTTTTTCACCTCATTCAAGGCCTTAAGATTCCTTCTTTCTCTCTTTCTCACTTCTCTCTCGATCTTATTCTCATCTAAGACTTTCTCCTTCTATTCATCTCTCCATATACTTTTATTCCAGTACTTATATGTTAGTTGTAAATATTGCATCAGACTGCTGCTACTTATATGCGTTTTGTAAACAATGAATCAGACTGTAACTATGAACTGTATGTTCCTAAGAAGAAATGCCTCTCTGCTGTACAATGCAATGTTCCATTGCCAGTCAGTTTTAACTCCAACCTCATCACTAGTGTGTATTACTTGCAATGTTTGCTGTATTAATTGTAAAGGTCTTGTTCAAAACTGCAACCTTTGTATAAATATAATCTTTAAACTATTGTAACCTAGAGTGCTATTGGAGCTTTTCTCCCCAGGACTCCATTGAAAACGGGTTCAAATGGCCCAATGTACTATCCTGGTATACCAACTGCAAATAAATAAAAATAATAAAAATAGGCAGTAGCTGTTGTAAAGTCAGCATTTTGAATTTTGGAATGTCCAGGAACGTGTTCAGAATCAATAAGTCCAGTACTGGGCGCCATGAATCATCTTTTCTGGGTACCAGGAAAAGTACTGAATAAAATTCTTGTCCTTTTTCCTTTTCTGGTACTGGTTGAATAGCCCCCATATCCATGAGGGACATGACTTGTTTCTGGGTCTCTGTCCACTGGTTTTGTGGCAGATCTGGCCATCCGTTTGAATTGGCAAAGTATGGAAATGAAATCTGTACCCCTGGGATACTATGTTTAATACCCACTTGTCCAGGGTAATTAACTGCCAATTTTGAGCATGAAGTGCTAGTTTCCCCCCCAAGGGGGCTGCCAAAAGATAAGTGCTTGGAGATGGTAGAGGAACGTCATTGAGACTGCTTACTGTAGGGTTGTGCTTAGTTTCCTCCAGATTTGGAGGTGGAGGCACTCCATTGCTTTGACCTGTAAGAACCCTGTGATTGATATCTGGAGCCTTTTGAGTGCCTGGGATTACCCTGAGTGGCTCTGTTGGACACAGGAAAGGACCAAGTTTTAGTAGGCCAGTGCCTACTGAACCTGGGTGGCTGCACTTGCAAGAAATCTTTTACAGTTTGCATAGATTTAGCTTTGTCTTCCATTTTCTTTAAAACCTCTTCTGCCGTATTAGCAAACAGAGTATCATGCTGCAAAGGGGCATCCAACAACTTAGCTTTAACATGATCAGGCAGGTTTTGCTCCTTACGCCAGGCATGCCTACTAATCACAGATCAAGTAACGGCGGCCCTACAAGAGGCCTCCAAGGAATCAAAACCACATTGTAAAGTATGCTTTCCAACCTGTTCTGCTGAATGCAATAAATCTTGTAACTCTTTATTTTCCACACAATCAGAAAGCAACATCATTTTCTGTTTCAGTAAGCCCATAACATGCTGTTGATATTTAAGCTTATGAAACTGGCAGTTTAAAGCATATGAAATTAGAAGTTATGTACTCACCATAACGTTCCATCTGAGTAGGTGTATTCATTTGTCTGCAACCTGTGGGTTATGGATCCGATATCGGATCCGAACCGGCATAGTTTTCCAGCTATGGATCCAAGCTCTCAGCTCCTCCCCTCACCCATAATGCCCTGCTCTACCCTCATGACCTCAGATCGAGTTTGCCAAAGCAACAAAACCCTCAAAAGGGTAACAAGTAATATGCAGGAAACTGAAAGGCCAGGGGGATAGGAGGGCGGGATGGTTGCAGACAAATGAATACACCTACTCAGATGGAACGTTATGGTGAGTACATAACTTCTAAATCTGAAGTAGGATATTCATTTGTCTGCAACCTGTGGGACAGAGTCCCCAGCTACCTGAATCTTGGGCGCCATCATGGAAGGATATTCGAGCACCTGAGCCAAAGGATGCTCTACCCCTAGATGCAAGATCCAACTTATAGTGAGAAATAAATGTATGAGATGAAGCCCACGTGGCTGCTGCACAAATATCATCTAGAGGAATCCTAGCCTTGAAGGCTGCCGAGGTAGATACTGACCGGGTTGAATGGGCATGAACACCCTCCGCGGGCCTTCCTGACGCTTGATAAGCCAATAAAATGCACTGTGAAATCCAGCGGGATAGAGAAACTTTGGAAATTGGCTTGCCCAAATTGAATTTTGCAAAGGAAATAAACAGCTGGTCGGATTGCCTATGACCAGCTGTCCTGTTGAGATAAAATCTTAGTTGCCTGTGAACATCTAGTGAGTGTAGCCTATATTCACCTTTGTTTACATACTTAGGGAAGAAAACAGGGAGATTAATGGATTGATTGATGTTTGCTTCAGAAGCGATTTTAGGAAGGAAGGACGGGTTGGTCCTGAGGGAGACACGGTCCGGATAAAAAACCAAGTAAGGAGGTTTAGCTGATAAAGCTTGAAGTTCAGAAACTCTCTTGGCTGATGTAATGGCTACCAAAAAGGCTGTCTTGTAAGACAAGAACTTGAGATCCACTGTAGCCGCGGGCTCGAAAGGGGGAGCGGTCAAGGCCTGTAGGACCAAAGAAAGGTCCCAAGGAGGAACTGCTTGCTTTATAGGGGGCCTGAGAAGGAAAGTACCCTTAAGAAAAGTTTTGCACAATTTGGCTGACATAAGAGGAAGAGACTCTTGACCAATGTGATAGTGAGAAATAGCCGCCAGTTGAACTTTGACTGTGGAACTGCTGGCACCATCATTAAAGAGAGAGGTTAGAAAATCAAGCACTACAGGGAGAGGAACCGTGAAGGGATCTAGGCCTTGCCGCTCCGCCCACACAGAGAAACGTTTCCATTTGCTTCGTTAAACCTTTCTAGTGGATGGTTTATGAACCGCCACTAAAATAGCCTTTACCGGAGAAGAAATACCGAGTCCTTATCAAGAGTGGAACTGGAGCAGCCAAGCGGTCAGCTTCAGGTTGTCCAGGTTCGGAGGAGGAATGCAGGAAGGATGGGATATCAGATCCGAATGGGATCTAGAATCCAAGGAGGATTCACCGAGTGAGACCTTAGGAAGGGGAACCAGATCTGTCGAGGCCAGAATGGAGCAATGAGAATCATTCTGCAACCCACCCGAGAGGCTTTCTGAAGAACTTGCAGCATCAGAGGCAAGGGTGGATAGGCATACAGAAGACCGGGTGGCCAAGCATGCACCAGAGCGTCTCTTGGGGTACCTCCGGGAGGAGGTATTAGAGCGAAAAACTGTCGCACTTGGTGTTTGAGGGAGAAGCAAAAGATCGCATGAAGGGGTTCCCCACTGCGAATATGCGTTCGCTACTTGACAATTGAGAGACCACTGTAAGGTGTTAGAATGGTTCGACTGAGCTTGTCCGCTAGGATGTTGGACCGACCGGAATGTGCGCTATGAGAAAGCGATTGGTGGAGGTTGCCCATTCCCAAACTCTCATGGCCTCTCGACAAAGAGGGTAAGACCTTGTTCCCCCTTGCTTGTTGATGTACCAGACAACAGACATATTGTCCGATTGAATCGCAATTGTTCCCAAGGGAAGAAAGTCCTGAAGTGCTAGCAACGCTAAGAGCACTGCTCTCATCTCTAGAACATTGATATGCAGTAAGGTCTCTGAATCGCTCCACGTGCCTTGGACTGTCCGCTCAAAGTGCCCCCACCCGAGGCGGGAGGCGTCCGTGGTCACCGTGGCGAGAGGGGAGAAGCACAAAATGGGCGACCCTCGTGGAGATCCGGGAGTGGAGCCACCACAAGAGGGACCGCTTGCAAGCCTTGCTGATCGCTATGGGATGATGCATGGGAGAGCAAGGTATGACCACTGAACTAAGAGCGCCCACTGTAGAATGCGATATGGAGCCTGGCAAGAGGAAGAAGTGCTATCGATGAAGCCATGGACCCTAGAGCCCTCAGGACCAACTCCGCTGGAACAGAACATGAATGGAGAATGGCCGCACCTGGAGCTGCAGATTTAGAACTCTGTCCGCAGTGAGGAAGGCTCAGAACTCCTTGTGTCTAGTCTGGCCCCTATGAAATCTAAGAGCTGAGTGGGTGCCAGGTTGGACTTGTTTGTATTTATTGTGATGCCCAGAAATGGAGCAAGATGGAGAAAGGAGTCTCGCCGAGAGAAGTAGATGCCTTGTTGGGGCGGTAAGGAGCCAGTCGTCCAGGTAGGGAAAGACCTGCACCCCTGAAGCCTCAGGTGGGCCGCTACCACTGCTAGTACTTTGGTAAACACCCTGGGGCTGTGGTGAGACCAAAGGGAAGGACCCGAACTGGTAGTGACTGGCTCCCAGCCGAAGCGGAGAAACCTCCTGGAGCGTCTGTCCATTAGGATGTGGTAGTACGCTGCCTTGAGATCTATCGAGCACATCCAGTGGCCTTCTCCCAGAAGGGGAGAATAGATTGTAGAGTGACCATTCGAATTTTTCTTTGGGGACTGCCAGGTTCAAGAGAGAGAGGTCTAGGATTGGTCTTAGTTCCCCGTCTTTTGGCACTAAAAGAACCTGGAGTAGAACCCTGATCCGATCTGGTCTGGGGAACGGGCTGGATGGCTCTTTTCTCTAGCAGATGGCCAATTTCTGCCAAAGCGGCCTCCCTTTGACCGGGTGGTACGCCTGGGAGGGACTGCAACTTTGGAAGGTGAAGGAAAGGAATGCGATATCCCTGGATATGATTTGGAGAACCCAGCGGTCCGATGTTATGGACTCCCATGCCGCTAGGTGCCCGAACGCCCCCGACTGCCTCCAGAGTAGAGCAGTCGGGCAACCCTCAGGGTTGCTGCGGGCCGTTCAGAGAAAGGTTCCCTGGACCCGAAGTTTCTGGGAGCCCCTCTGCCTCTAGGGCGGCGTCCTCCCTGTCCTCCTCTGCCACGGAAGGACTGGTTGTCCGAGCAGGCTGGGACTGCTGCGACTTCGGAACCACATCTTCTTCTGACCCTTTGGTTCCTAGAATAGGGCCTCTGGGGTGCAGAGAAGCGGATTCGACGGCAGACAGCGTCTTCCGTCCTTCTCGCTCTGGGTCAACGCCTCGCGAACGGTCTTGCCAAACAGAGCAGAACCATCAAAGGGGCGTTTCGAACGACGCCTTGAAGGGCTCAGAAAAATGAGTGGCGGAGCCAGGCCTGACGCCTAGTGACCAGTCCTGTCCCAAGAGCTCTAGCGGCGCCTCCGTAGCATGGGAGAGTAGCCGCATAGAAGTATTTGTGACTGACCTAAGAGTGGCCATTTTGGTGGAGTGCAGAGCTCTGTCCTCCTCCGAAATGGACTCAGGGGGGGATGCAGCGTACTCCTTAATAAGGTCTCGCTGCATCCGAATAACATGTGCCAAATAGTTCAGCGCCTTACCGAGAAGGTCGCCGAACTGAACATCCGCTTCCCCAAGCGGTCCATCATCCGAGACTCCTTGCTCGGTGGGTGGACTGAGGGACTCTCCTGAGCCAGTTCCCTCTTTGTGGCCGCCGCCATCAACATGGCATCTACAGGAGGCCCCTTACTCCAATGGGTCCTGTCAGAAGGCGGGCTAAGGATTCTATCAGGTCTTTTGGGAATTGGCTCCACGGTGTCCGGTTCCTTCCACGCCCTGGTGGTAATAAGGTCCACCAGGGGTCGGCAGGGGACACCCAAGAGGTAGACGGGCCCGCTTCAATGCCTCCAAGAACACGGACTCGTCCGAGGAAGACTTGGGGCAGACCACCCCCTAATACGGAGTATTTCCATGATGTCTCCAAGGAGACATCCTCGGGGTGACCGTGGGGAGCCTTCCCTTCCTCCAAGTCCGTGTCTTCAGTGAGAGACTCAGGGAGTCAATGTGCCTCCTTCTGACGTATGCTATGAGGAGCCTCCTCTGGGGGCTGTCAGAGGAGTCCTCGCAGCAGCAATTTGCTCCATGGGAGCAACTTGGGGCACAGAAACGGGCTGTCCCAGGGGCCGGATGGTGGAAGCCTGGCCCAGTGCAGAGGGAGCTGGACGGAGCCGAAGCAAGTGCCGGGGTCCGGAGACCCTCAACAGAGCCCTCTCCACTACATCAAAAGCCGAGGGAGCCGACCTCGACCAAAGGATCCGACAATCGGCTCCCTCGGATCCGAAGAGTGGATCGGAGCCGGCGCTGAAGCACTCGGATCCGGCGACAGTGCGCCCGACACAGACGGCGCCGAAGGAGCACTGATCCCCGGATCCGGCTCGGATCCAGGCTCCGAGATCGGGTCCGACGCACTGAGGGCATGGTCGGATCCGGTACCAAGTACTATCGGCCCGACCTCCCCGCCCGGCTGCTCGGCTCAGTTGCTCCGAACCCGGAAGCGGGTCGGAGAAGGAGCAATAGGCTTAAAAGGGTGTTGAGCTCCCGAGGGGGAGGCAAGAGCACTCCCATCTGCATCTGGGCCTGGATGAACCTTCTCATCATCCGGTCCAGATCAGCATCCGAAGGCTATGGGTAGATCTCGACGAGGCTACCGAGGTAGGCCTGGAATGCCTCCTCGATAGCCTCGACGGAGATCGGGTCTCCTCCTCCTCAGGACCCGTGAGAAGCACACAGGTGACCGGAGCCGAGAAGGAGGAGACCGCACTAAGGAAGCCGGGAGAAGCCGCTTGGCTGGCGGGCCGAAACAGAGGTCTCGGCCCGCCAGGTGCTTCTCCTCCGGTCCTTTTAGATGCATCCCTCTCCTGTCCTGAAGCGGGAGTTTGAGTCCCAGGAGCAGGAGGGGTGCCACAGGGGAACAACTGCAGCCGCAGGAGTCGAAGGAGCGGAGGTCGGAGCCGAGTCCGGCGGTAAAAGACCCGCCAAGACCAGCTTGGACCTCCGCTCCCTCAGTGCCCTGGGGTTGAACCCTGCACAAATGGAACAACCAGATGTGAGGTGTTCAACCCCAAGACACTTAACACACCGAGTGTGGCCATCAGCCGGTGAGAGCTTATGGCCACACTCGGAGCATTTAGAAAATATTGACTTAGGCTGTTCAGCCATAGTCACCAAAGTTAACCTAAAGTTACAGAAAGTAACTGTAAAAAAATAAAGAAGCACACAGGCCTCACACACACTCTACGTACCAGCGAGGGGAGGGAATAAAATTTACTACAGAAAATTAAATTAAACTAAAAACAGTCAATAATAATAGGAAACCTACAACTTTCACACAAAAAAGTTAAAGAAGGCAAAAATTCTCTATTTTTAAACAAGAAATATCCACTTAGCTGAGAGCTATGAAATCCACATCTAGTTACCAGCGCGGCAAACAAGATCTGAGGTCATGAGGGTAGAGCAGGGCATTATGGGTGAGGGGAGGAGCTGAGAGCTTGGATCCATAGCTGGAAAACTATGCCGGTTCGGATCCGATATCGGATCCATAACCCACAGGTTGCAGACAAATGAATATCCTACTTCAGATCTGGCAGTTTAAAGCCCTGACTGCCAAGGTTGCAGACGTATAAACCTTCTTACCCCATCTATCTAGCGCCCTGGAATCTCTATCCGAAGGGGTAGGATTTTTGGCTGTAGAAGCCTTAACACTTGGGACCTTGAGAAATAGTCTCAGGATCAGCAGCAGGATTTTTGAAAATAAATTTGTGGGAGTCAGGAACCCTGTAATATCTGTCTGGCTTACTAGGAGCCGGAGGCAGGGAATCAGGAGCCATGCTTGATTCTGAGAACACATCATCAACAATGCCTAATACAGGAGGTATTGCCAAAGGCCTATGCTGAGGAAGAAGAAGGAAATCAATAAGCCTCTTTTTTGATTCAGAGAAGTCCTGACTCTCCCAGTGAAAATGTTCCCTTAAAGTATGCAAAGTCTCTCCAAAAGAGTAATCCTCAGGAGGAGATGCAGATGGGATGGATTCCTCTGCTTCAGAATCCTCATAAGGTGGAATAGAAAATTCCTGATCAGAAGAGGAATCAGAAGAAATGGAAACCTGATCTGAAGATTCATAATCAGTGTCTTGCCTAGGCCTTTTAGCAGGGGGGGTTTGGGAGCCCCTGATCAAGGTAATTAAATCCTCAGCCATTTTGATCTGTTTTTTAGGCATAGGGGCCTAAGCACGTGGCTCATGCGTCATTTTTTTTAGACATAGAAGTTGTTTTTTACCTTATTTTTGTTGCTGGCATCGGTTTAATATAAAAATGTTGAGGCCTAAAAACACACTCAGAAGCCGGTGCCTGCTCAGCGGCTCCGGACCCATCCAAGGGAGAGACATCCTCGGGTTCAATACTTTGTGAATCTTGCGGCATACCGGACTCCGAATGGGTCTCGGTAGAGGCCTGCGACTCAAAAGTAGCAGGTATCAGGGGCTGTGAAACCGCCTGAGTACCGGCGAACAGGCGACTGGCTTAGGAGAAGCTTCGTCGTCAGTTTTGGACCTCGACGGTCTGTCTCTGTCTTTTTCCTTGCATTTTTTGTGAAGTCCGGTAGTCGGACTGCTAACCGACGACATTTCAGGGTAGTTAAATCTTGAACCAAAATATTTAGAAGCAAAAATATACCGACGCTTAATAGTGCGTTGGTTAAATTTAGCACAAAACCGACAGCAAGGCACGTTGTGATCAGGGCCTAGGCAAGGAATACAGTACAAATGAAAGTCCTTATGAGGCATTTGCTTCCCACAAGTAATGCAATTATTAACTTTTACTGACATCGGTAAGGAGCAAGAAAAAGTTTCCCAAACGGGGTACTTAGCTTTAGTTTGAAGACTTTGGTTCAGAAATTCGAAAACGAAAATTTCAGGAGTCGACCAACCGGCACTTGCGAACTGCTTCTGCTTTGGGCACCGCGTGGCAAGAAAGACTGATTAAAATGGCGTCGGCTGCATGTTTTGTACCCCTGACGACCTGACATCATGGAAGAGGAGACAGCAACTGATGCAGGACCCAAGACTTCGTTATTCAGGCCGACTGAGGGCAAACTGCCAGCAGCTTACCCAAATGTAATGACTGCAACAGTGAAACATGAAGAACATCCAGGACTGCAACAGTGAATATACTCGAACATCTACATTTATAGTAAGTGTACACAACTGTATTATGTTCTTCATGTTTCACTGTTGCAGTCATCACCTGTGGGAGGATTCCCAAAGCTGAGGAGAGGGGTAGAAGGATAGGTTAGAGCACTAGGCATTGGTCAGCAAGCCCTGCAGAACTGCAGAGGCAAACCCTGCCCTAGACTTAGAAAAAAGTGGTAGGTGGTAATGCTTTGTAAAGGTATGTACAGAGGTCCAGGTGGCAGATTCCAAGATGTCCCTGATGGGGACTCCTCTGAGGAAGGCTGTGGAAGTGGAGGCTGCCCTAGTGGAATGGGTACGAATAGACTTAGGGGGGTTTCCCATGTAGTCTGTAGCAGAAATAGATACAGTGTGATATCCACTTGGAAATGGGCTTCCTCTCTGCCTCTGGAGCAAAGCTGACAAGAAGCTGGTTTGTTTTTCTAAAGGGTTTAGTACAGTCCAGATAATATCTGAGTTGTCTATGCACGTCTAGCGAGTACAGAATTCTTTCCCCCTTGTTTTGAGGGTTGGGAAAGAAGGTGGGTAGGTGTATGGCCTGGTTGAGAGTCACATCAGATACCACCTTGGGCATAAAGGAGGGGTTAGTCCTCAGGGAGACCCTGTCTGGATGGAAAAGGATGAAGGGCTCAACAGCCATGAGTGCTTGAAGTTCTGAAACCCTTCTGGCTGAGATGATAGCTAGTAGGAAGGCAGTCTTCCAGGAGAGGTATTTCAATTCTGCTGAAGCAGCAGGTTCGAAAGGTGGTAAGGTTAGTTTTTCTAACACATAATTCATGTCCCAGGCTGGCATGGGAGGCCTTCTGGGAGGTCTGATATTGGAAGCCCCTATAGAAAAAGGCACAGCACGACCATCCATATAAAACAGGGTTTATTACATCAAGCTTTCGAGTTGAAACTCTTTTTCAAGAATGAATCAATAAATTAAAACCACAGAATAAATATACAACACCAGCCAATTACATAACATAACTCAAACACATTATATAATTATGCAATTTATATAATTACTTGACTAAACCTAGTTTAAAGAACTTCACTAAAAACAATAATCAACTTAATAGTAAAATACTTCATTACAGCGTGAAAAACTTTATAAGCCCCTGTGAGGAATTGTTTAATCAAAGGATGAGAGAGGAGGGGTAGGTCTAAATCATAATGGGCTGATGGCTGAGGCATGGATTTTAATAGAAGAGAAGGAGAGGCCACCTTTGAGCAACTTGGCTAGGTAATCCAAGATAAGAGGGATGGAAGGATGAGATATACTGGCCCCTCTGGAGTGGCTCCAGGAGCAGAATTTTTTCCATTTCCCTTAAAAAAGATGTTCTGGTGCTGAGCCTTCTGGCCTCTGTTAGAACGTCTAGGACCTGTTTGCTTAACAGTGACTCCTTGTTAGCTTTTAAGGTACAAGTCATGCTGAAAGATTGCGAGTCTGCAAGCCTGGGTGCAGTATATTCCCCCTCACCAGGGTCAAGAGGCCTGAGATCAGGGGAAGCTGCTTGGGAGGCTGTAAAGTCAGGCTGCGCAGTAATGGAACCAATGCTGTCTGGGCCAGTCTGGAGCAATGAAGATGATCCTTGGTCTCTCTTCCCTTGTTTTAATCAGTACCTTGGGAATAAGGGGCAGAGGAGTGAACACGTACACAAACAGGGAGTTCCAGGGGAAGGTCAAGCCATCTACCTTTCACCCTAGGAGGTGATACTCCCTGCTACAGAACTTTTGCAGCTGGTGGTTGAGATGCGAGGCAAAGAGATCCACCTCCAGAGTCCCCCACTCCTGAGTGATTTGCATAAAGATTTCCCTGTGGAGCTGACATTCGTGGGGGTCCAGTAAGTTTCTGCTTAGGTGGTCTGCCAGGGTGTTGTTGATTCCTGGTAGGTATTGGGCAATTAGGTGTAGACCCATGGAGGCGGCTGTTAGCCAGAGGCTCATGGATAGCCTGCACAGAAGGTAAGATTGCCCCCCCCTCCCCTGTTTGTTGATATACCACATTACTGTGGTGTTGTCTGATTTATTAGGCTATGCATTTGGAGAATACTCTGGGTGCAGTGGATAAGCCAAAGGGCAGTGCAGAGAACTGAAAGTGTTGTAATCCTGCTCTGAATCGCAGGAATTTCCTGCAGGACTCCTTTATGGGGATGTAGAGGTAGGCATCTTTTAGGTCTAGGGTCACTAGCCAGGCATTTTTTGTTAGCATAGGCAGCAGCTGGTACAAAGTTAGCATTTTGAATCTGGGGACCACCAGGGAGGTGTTCAGAATGGACAGGTCCAGGATGGGGCAGCAAGTGCCCTCTTTTCTGGGAACAAGAAATAGTCTGAAATAAAAGCCTTTTCCTGTTTGAACTGAGGGGACAGGTTCTACTGCCCCCTGGGATATGAGAATTTGGACCGGTTTCAATGCCTCTGCCCACTGATTTGGAGGTAAGTCTGGGTACCCTCTTGGAATTGGAGGTTCGCTGAAAGAGAATTTATATCCTTGAAAAATTATCTTTAAGACCCATTGGTCCTTTGTTACAGAAAGCCAATTTTCTTTGAAGAGGGAGAGCCTTCCTTCCTAGTTTTTGATGAGTGAAGGGAGGGCAGAGGGGGGGGGGTCATTGTGAGTTTTTGTCATAGAAGGGTTGCTTAGAACTCCCTGCCTTTGGGGCTGAAGTGGTCCTCTGTTTGCTTCTCTGCTGGCCCTGGGATAGGGGCCTGAATAGTCTGTCCCTTCGGGGCTTACCCTTGCCCTGTCTGCTTGGTCCAGGAAAGGACCAGTGCTTACAGGGAAAGTTCCTGCTGCACCTGGGAGGTTGAACCTGAAAGAAATCTTTTACTGTTTGCATAGATTTTGCTTTGTCTTCCATCTTTTTAAGCACCTCTTCTGCTTTTACTCCAGACACGTGCTCCTTATCTAGGGGTGCATCAATAAGTTCAGACTTGACATGATCAGGGAGAGGTTGTTCCTTCAGCCATGCATGTCTCCTAATGACAGATCATGTCACTGCTGCCCTGCTAGAGGCTTCTAGGGCATCATATCCACAGTGTAATGAATGTTTGGCCACTTGACAAGCAGAGTGCAGTAAATCTGCTCTTTTGAATTGGCACAGTCAGGAACGGTAGAAATTTTTTGTTTTAGTAGTTCCAAAGTGCGTTGCTGATATTTTAACATATAGAACTGACAACTGAGTGCTCTGATAGCTAAGGTTGCAGAGTTGTATACTTATTTACCTCATCTGTCCAGAGCTCTGTAGTCCTTGTCAGAAGGAAAAGGATTCCTGGCAGAACTAGTCTTAGCTCCTTTAGGTCCCCATGTAATGACTTCTGGATATGCAGCAGGATTTCTGTACAGGTATTTGTGAGAAACTCTGTAATACCTGTCAGGTTTATTGGGACCAGGTGGAAGGGCGTCAGGGGCTACACTAGATTCATGGAAAACATCATCCATCACTTCTAAAATAGAGGGGATGGCTAGGGGTCTGTGCTGGGGCAGGTCCAGAAACTCTCTAAGTCTTTTCTTAGACTGGGGGAAGTCCTGAGATTCCCACTGGAAATGTTCCCTGAGGGTGTGAAGGGTTTCCACAAAGGAAAGGTCCTCTGGAGGGGAGGCAGAAGGAATGGATTCCTCTGCATCTGAATCCTCATATGCTGTCAGACGTTGCTGTTCCTCTTAAAATCTGAATAGTCAGATTCCTCAGAATCCTGTTCTGTCATAATTTCTGGAGATGGGTGCCTTTTCCTTTTAAAGGTTGTGGCCTAACTACCCCCGAAAAGGGGGATGAGATCCTCCATCATTTTAAGCATTTGGGCTTGGGGTGGTGGAGCTGGAGCAAGATGGTGGCTAGAAGCAGATTATGTAAGAGCGGCCTGGCATCTAGACCTGAGAGAATCCGTCGGTCTGAGAGAAACAGTAGTCAGATGAGAAGATGTTTTTTGTCTAGATTCAGTAGTGCAAAAGGCCTCCTCAGAAGCTGGTACCTGCGTTGTGGCTCCGGACCCAACCAAGCCTCGTAAGACTAAGAAATTTCTGCAGCATACTGGAGTTCGAAAGAGTCTCGGTAGAGGCCTGCATAGACATCGAACTGGGCATCAGGGGCTGCGAAAGTGCCTCACTGAATTCCGGAGAACTGATGACCTGCTTAGCAGTAGCATTGTCGGAAGGCTTAGCCTTGTGTGGTCTATCTCTATCTTTATCTCTGCATTTTTTCGGAATATCCACGGATTGTTGGCTGACTGACACCATATCGGAATGTGAAGACAGAATACAAAAATAACAGTCTACAAAAAGAGCTCTACAGCAAATGGTTCTCACATTAAAGAGGGCACACAACTGGCAACGGGGAAAGTCGTGGTCTGGGCCTAAATAAGTGACACAGTAAGAATGGAAGTCTCTGTGTGGGATCTGCTTTCCACAGGTGAGACAATTGTTACCTTGGGTAAGATGGTTAGATTGGAAATCGGTTAGTGCAAGAAAAAAGGGCCCCCAACAGGATACTTAGCTTTAGACGTTTTCAGCTGAAATTCAAACTCTGGTAGCGACCGACCGACACTCATGCGAACTGCTTCTGCTACGGGCTCCACAGCAAGAAAGACTGATGTAATGATGTCGGCTGCCTTGCTTTATAGCACTGATGACCTGACGTCAGACTACAGGTGACTGCAGCCGACGCAGAAAAACATTGACTTGGGTATTCGGGTCGGCTGAGGGCTAAGACAGCAGGGATAACCCACAGGTGATGACTGCAACAGTGATGCACTAAGAATCTTGTCTGGGCATTTAGGGATTGGTTCTATGCAGTCTGATTCCTTACATGCTCTGCAAAAGACCTAGTCTATCAGCTCATACACAGGCAGGGTAACCCAAGAAGTAGATGGTCCAGACCCAATGGCTTCCAAAAACACTGATTCCTCCTGGGAAGGGTTTTGGGCAGACCAACCTCTTTTTTGGGGAAGAATCTCTAACATATCCCTAAACAAGACATCCTCAGGTGGAGATCTAGGGGACCCTTCCCCTCCATCAAAATCAGTGTCGTCTGTGAGGGATTCCAGTGGGGAATCCAGGTGCCTCCTCTTGCATGACCTCTTCTGAGGGGCCTCTTCAATGGGATGCTCTGGGGAAGTGTTGGAAGAGATGGGAAGTTCCATGATGGAAACTGCTTCGAAGTTTATATGGGCTAGCTGTCCCCGAGTTGTAGGATGAAAGAACTCAGACAGGATCCAAAGAAGGAAGATTCGAAGCCAGTCTAAGCAGAGACAATACCCTCTCCACCACCTTGGAAGCCGAGGGCCCAGAAGATGCTGAGGGCAATCTTACCAGAGCTGAAACTCTCGGATCAGACAATCCCTGTGGCCTTGAACCCTTGGATCCAAAGGGGGAGTTGGAGCAGAGTTATCTAATGCCAAGGCTCCAAGACGAAGCAATGGCTTCAAAATCTTTGGAGTCTATGACAACCCCTCTGATTCAGCACCAATGCTTCGGCACCGAGAGCCATCATGCTCCAACAAGTCAAAGCCAATAGGGTCAGGGAAGTTGTCGGGAGAAGAGGATAACAGAATCTTCAGATCTGATGGTTCAACTCTCGAGGCTCTCAGAGCAGAGGACTCAAATAGCAGGTCGGATCGGAGGAGGAGCACGTACAGGTTGGAAGGTAGTTTTAAGACTCATGGATCCAATAGGATAAGGAGCTGACAGAACCACCATCTAGATCTGTGTTCTGAGGAACTTCCTCTTCATCCTATCCACCTCAGACTCAGGGGGACTCCAGGAGGATCTAAAAAGAAAATGAAATGGATGGTGGCCTGGAAGACTTTTTCAGGGTCTGATGAAAGAAGGGAGGCTTAATCTAGAACAGATCATCTCTGGGGGAAATCTTGGAGAATGCAGCCGAAGAGACTCTGCCAACAGATACAGGATCTGAATCTTTCGGATCTGAGGTTTTAGGCATCTCTGCAAGACTCTGAGAGGAAGGTACTAACTGAGGAGACTTGGAGGAGGAGAGTTTCTTATGTTCCCTAGCATCATTAGTTGTCTGAAGGGGGGTATGAACCCCTGAACATAATGTACCAGCAGAAGGAGCTGAAGCCGGAAGTCATTTAATAAACTTATTCCTGTGACAACTAAGACCCTTTGCATTAAAGGCCGCACAAACAGAACAGGAGATGTCTAGATGTGCAGGCCCCAGACAATACATGCACTCCATGTGGGCATCGGAATTAGGGATCTTGTGCCCACAGGAAGTGCACTTTTTAAATCCAGTAGGTTTATCAGCCATACTTGAAAACTCTTTATCACGATAGAAATTAAATCTACAGGTAATTCACGAACCTACAAACAATAACAGCAACTAGACTAGACTGTTTTTGTCTTTTTTTTTTTCAGAAAGAGAAAGATAAAAACTATCAACTATGGTAAGTGAAGAATACCTCAAAAGGAGGTAAGGAAAGAAGTAATTACCAACTATGGTAAGATAAACTTTACCTTTAAGGTAGAAAAGTCAGAAATAAAGGTAAGGGAGACAGTACACACTAAAAATATAGACACTAGAAAAAAGAAGTGAAAAATGTTAACTATTCACTCACAAAAACCCCAACAGAGCTTGAGAAGTCACAATCCTGACCGATCTTGAAGAACAGCAATTGAGATCTAAGATAATACAGTTATTAGGGGCATTGTGGGTAAGGGAAGAGCTTAAGAGTAGAATCCTAGAATCTAATGAAAGTGGCAGAGTCAGATCTAAGGGTCAGATCCAAATCCATCTGTTAAGGAATTAATGAAAATGACATCAGATCCTAGGGTTCTACACTAAATCCTTCACTTTGCAAGTATTCCTTAACTTCAGCTTCTATTTTTTTTAACTTCTACTATACTGACTTTCTGTTCTACATTCCCTCTTTGTGATCTTATTTTTTGTACTGTGACATTTTCCATTTCTGGGTGCATTTGTCTGTATTACTCTTCGAAAATCTTTGCAGCTACTTTTTTGGATTAATTAATTTGGCTTTCTCCTTTGATAAATATTGCACTATATCAGATCTCTTTCTTTCCCATGTCCATATATATTTTTTATACCTTTCAAAAATTTGTAGATTTTGTTTTTCATATTTTCACATTTCCTCAGTTGTACCTTTTTCCAAATGGCCTAAGGTTTCTTGATCTATATAATGTTTTTCATGACTCTGTTGTATTAATGAACACAAATTTGCATTTGAAGCTTCTGTCAGTTTTTCTTGTGCAAGTATTTTTCTTTCTGGTCTTCTTGCATAATGGTAATAGTACACAATTTCTTTCTTATCCTCAATACTCCATTCTGTCATCCTTATGGCTCATTTTTGGTCTGTCAGTTTTTGTGATTTTTTGCGGACTACTACTTCCTTCTACAAGAGGGGGGCCATCTTCCTCCTGAGCATGGCCTAACCCCATTGTAGGAATGTTTTTGCATCTTAATGATTCTGCACTGTCATTTTTTCCAGTCCTGGCACCACTGCACTTTCCAGGATTGGTCACATTTTATCCTGGGAATGGTGCACCCAGCAGTCTTTTTTTTTTTTTTTTTTTAACCTACTTCTGCCCACGACATATACTATATAAAATACAGTCTATATATCAGTGCCATTAGGATGGCCCCAGAGGACTGTTTTTATTTAGGTTGTCAATAAGCAGCTGCCTTCTCACTGCCAGTAAAGTACTGGACTCGCACCAATGTGTGTACCACATCGTACCCTCTAACTTCATCTCTTGAGTAACCACCCATGGCATCATAATCACATTTCCCATATGCTTACCAACCCTTTCTGCACTACAGAATAATTTAGTAAACCTTTCAGTCAAAGAAATTAACATAATGCCCTGAGCAGTGTCATAACTTGTCAAAGGGTAATTTTTGGCACTGCACCAAATGCATTTGCAATTGATGGCTCCGATTTGCAGGCTAGATGAAACATAACCTTTTTAACAACTCTAGCAGGGGTATGGCTCTCCATAGTGCTTTGCACAAAGGCCTATTACTACCATAAACTTCAAAATCACCTCCACAGAAACTACAGTTTGTCCTGGTATAGGATGTTTGTACAATACTTACATTGCTTCTGGACCTGCTACAACCAATCTAGCTTTGTAAAAGGGCCCAGAGAGCGAGTACAAATCTGATGCTACACTGTTAAAAGCCTCTTGTAAGGCCTCACTCAACAGGGGAATGACTGAGGGCCTTAGTTTTTATACAATGTACATTTTCTTGGTAGCAGACAACCCCCCCCCCCCCCCCCCAATTTAACATGCTCCTTCATAAAATTAAGCACATTTCCAACAATGAATTTTCTGGTGGATACAAGGAATAACAAAAAAAAAAAAAACTCTTCATCCTTTACTCCCCACCCAATCCAGACAAAGAAGTTCCTAGGTAAATGGGGAGTGCAGCAGCATGTTATCATCGTAAAGTACTGTTTGTGAAAGCTCATAATCAAAAATGTCTTGATTAGGCATCGCTCTAACTGGTATCTGGTCAGCTGATGTCTTAACATGGGGCACCTGACCATTAGACACTCTTCCTTATAATATTGACATTCTCTGAATATCCCATGGGTTGAAGGTCTAACACGGAGTGCTTCTTCAACAATGGCTGGAAATTCTAATTTGAATGGAAGGGGAGAAGTTAAAAGAGTCCTCCTCAACAGGGCCAGAGCTGTGTCATAAAGAATGCAGCCATGGACAACCGAGAACTGGTTTGTGTATGTGGCACAGTCTTATCTTTCATAAGACACTCAATGGTGTACAATCCTAGCGTCAATGTAACAGCAATGTCCACTGCCAGTAAATTCTTTCCTGCATCCTCTTCACTATACACTTCCTTAAAAAAATAAGGGTTTAAACTTTGGGGTAGGGGTAGTGGTAGGAGAGAGCAAACCACCTGAGCTAAGTTGGCACAGAGCTCATTTTTTGTGGTGACAGGAGATGATGGTCTGGGTGAGATCTCTGGCTAGGTCACTATGGTTAAAGTTATACGTCACAGACAGGTTGCAGTGTCTTACACTGAAATCAGTTTCCTAAGCTTTTCTATTTTTGTATTTTTATGGTGATTTAGAGACTCAATACCTTCCACCCTTTCTGGGGTAAACAAAATGGAAGATCTAATCATAGTAATAATGTAGCAGTGATCCAAGGAAGAACTTGGTACAGTTGTGTAAGAACTTACAATAACACTAGCTGTTCAAACTGATAACTGTTGCAGTATTACATCCTCACCTCCTTTCTCCTCTGGTTTCTCAAATTTTTGCCCCTGGCTGAGGAAGGCAGGTATCCTAATCTTCCTCTCTTCTGGTTGTCATGTACATATTTTGTATATAGCTGTTTCAGCTTCTGATTTAGTTTCATAAAAATCCTGAGGTAATTCACCTGTACATCCCTTATGCACCTCTTAGCTCTCCCACAATTAGGTCTTACATCAGAAGTATGGGGAGAGAAGAAGGCAGGCACCCAGGAGTTGATATGCTGGATGGATGTACAGCTATCCTTGGCAAAATATCCAATCAGTCAGTAATGCTGCAACACTGAGCCAAGGAAGAACATCAACAACATTTTATGAAGACATTATCACTCAGACACACACACACACACACACACACACACACACACACACACACACACACACACACACACACACACACACCTATGGAATAATCAACATAAATGTCTACAAAAACAACAGGCTCAAACCTGAAAAAATAAAAAGCCAAATTGAATACTTACCTCACTCAGATCAGCCAAGAAAGTGATACACAGGGGGAAAAAGGCTGAATATTGTGCATGATGTACACTTCTTTACTGTCAGACTTCCTGCAGACAACCATGGCGCGGTCTGTAATTCTGCAGTGCATGAGGATGTCTGATTGTTCTACAGACACAAGAGGAAGAGTGATGTCTACATGTGGCTTATCCCTTTCATGCAAGGAATGCACTGCAAAGATGCTTATGATGAACAACAAATACTTGAAATGCTCCACTTACTTGAGCCTCCAAAACCACAAGGTGAAATTCCATATTAGGCTTGACTGGCCCACATCAGTTGGAAAGACAGAAGGAGACAAGCTAGGAACATATTGTGTTTTTTAGATACTCTCTGCAAATCTTTTTTGCAGCTTCATTTACCACTCATAACGCAGAAATATCATGGGTATTGTCTCCATATACTGTCCAGCTTTTCAGTATTTAAATAAACCTCTATTTACTGAATGTATTCACATTTTACCACTTGGTACTGGTCTTAGGGTAATGGCATAGTTTGGGGAAAAAAAAGCATGTGGCAAATACTACCTGTGATCTGACAACAAAGGCACTTGATTTTTTTTTTTTTTTAAGAAAAGCACTGGAAAAGTACACACACATGAAAGAAAACACAGGAAAAGTTTATATACATGTGTGTGTGTGTGTGTGCATGCACACACAAACTTGCAAGTCTCTCGAGTTTTTCCGAGAGTATGTGCATATTGCCAAAGCAAATCTTTGTATTCTAGCATGTCAGATCTGTTTGAGGATCCAATATGTCAAATGTCTCACTATTTTACAGTACGGTTCCTTTGACAAGACATAAGGACATGCCACAAATGCCCGCAAAGTAGCCTCTAGCCAGAGAATGGATTGTGGTCCCTATTAGTTACTTTTGTTTATGGGCAGGAGGCATGCTTTTAATAAGATATGGGTTCTTTTCTGTGTTTTACTACTTGCAAGCTATTTTTGTGGATAGAAAAATTGCGCTTTTAGGTCAAAGGGGAATAGTCAGTTGCACATTAGACAGACTGTTTCCCTTTCTCCAGGGTTATGCATCCCTGTTATAAAAGTGTAACTAACCAGAAGAGTGGAGGGGAGCTTTTCTCCATGAAAAAAATATAGCTGTGCTTTTTGTGGACTTGGTTTGCTTTCCTAAGCTTTTCGTCATTTTAGGATTTCAGTCAGTTCAGAATTAAGTTAGTAATTACATTTTCCTCAACTGCTTGAGGTAAATGTGTAAGCATGTCATTTTTTAACATGCTAGACTTTCTGTAGCAACAGTCTAAGATTCTTTCATAATCTTTTGGTAGCAGCAAAGAACTGCAGTGGGCCACCCGTAAGTAGTCATTTTAGAGTCATCATGAGTAGTTAAATGGGCAAGGGGGCATTCAGCACAAATACACTTATTATAAAGTAATGGTTGTCACTAGCCAGTCAGCTGAATAAAACAGTCTTTCATATGTTACTAGGTGTTGAATTTTCTGTTAATGGAATGTTAACACTTCTTATCAGAGTAAGCCTTTATAGAACATTAGTCTAACAGTTATGTAATTTTTTTTACCTTGATATCTTTAGTTTATATATCATATTTCATTGCTTGAAACTTGTATCGGTCATATCCAATAGTTCTCATACATTGTCTATTTATATTTGCATCAACTCAGATCTTATGTGTATGCAGTTATTTTGAAATTCAATGTAACAAGATGTATTACTGTTAGTAATTGTGCCTCTGGCTTGGGTTGTGGCTGAAAATAGCTCTTACACCAGTCCACCCACCACTTACTAATAGTAGTACAGAAAAAATATTCTCATACACAATTTATCTTCCCATTCCCACTAGCAGAGACCATGTCTGAACTCTTAAATAAATAAGACACAGCAAGGCTATTCTTGGGACAAAATTATTCTCCATCTCATTTTTCAATCCTTCCTCAAGTGTGAATGGAGACTTTCAGAAAATAAAAGGCTTGCAAAAATGTCATAGCTAATTGCATGCCTTCAACTGCAGCACCAATCATCTCATAATCTTATTTGAAAAAATGACAGCCAGCACTGACTTTGCATCTATCACATGAAACTTCATCAAATATTCACGCTGACTTTCCCGCTGATCACTCCTTTTTATACACCAATTTTTCTTGAGCACAGACTGGAGGTGGAGTTTCAGTAACAGATGCATGTCACTGCAAGCTATAATTAAATATGATTACTGTTAAGTAGTTTCACATTCCCAGTACAGCCAGTGAAATATTGATTATGCACTTTTTTTTAAATTTAACTGTCAAGAACTGAATTTTCAGACTTTATTTTTATCTAAAGCACTCACTGATACTTGTCACCAATGCATAAACTGGTCAACTGGTACACTGAGAAGTGGAAACCATAACACAACTGCTGCCATACTACAAAGCCAGGATCACAGCTGGATTTGTTTTAAGTATCAGGACTCAACTAGCAGAACAAACTAAATGATGGAATAATTTTCCCCCCAGACAGACAGGAATGTTGGGGCTCCATGACTTCAATCTAACCTAGTGCAAAATCAAGAAATCGGGCAGCTAGAGCTGATAGAGACAGTAGTCTTAACAATGCACAAAGTGTGTTAAAATAGCATGTGGTGTGCAAAGAAACATGGATAGCTATGTCAAAATATTGCTACTAATTTGTTCTAGGAAACAATACAAGAAAAATTACACAGCATAATGAGGGATGACACTCACAACAGAATTCGCCACCAGTTTTTATAAGAGGCAAGTAAAAGTGTGTGTCTGTGTGTGTCTCTGTGCGTGTGTGTGTGTGTGTGTGTGTGTGTGTGTTACTGCAGACAAATGAAGGAAAGACCATAACAATTAACAGACAAGTCTCTGTGATGAAAAGCAACTCAAGGGAGATTGTGTGCACTGTAGTAAGAACAAGGCACATTACTAACAGTATAAAAAATAAGCTATGTTTTACCATAACATTCCATCAGTGTTGATTATCTTCTTTCACTCATCACAGATGGGTTCAGTTCCAAGCCCTCGGAACCAAGTTGGCCTTTTTACCAAGCTCGCGCCAGCTAAAAAAAACTCTCGAGCTAAGTCTCTACCCAGAATGCCCTTCTCCCGGTTACCTCAGATCTCGTTTGCTAGAGAAAAAGAAGTAAAGCCGAGGCCACTTCTGCGCAAATACCCTAAGGCACCACTTAGACCCAAAGCATCCCCCAGGAGCCTTTGGAGGGGAAGGAGTGCGGGAACTGATGAATGAAAGAAGATAAACAACACAGATGGAATGTTATGGTATGACAGAACTTGTTTATCTGATGTTGTCAATCTTCTTTCCATTCATCACAGATGGGACAGAATCCCAAGTAACCTTGAGGTCCATGGGTGGCCCATATGGAAGAACATTCTGAGCACCACTGAGCCGAAGGCAGCTCTCCCTCTGGAGACCAAATCCAATTTGTAATGACTGATAAAGTTATGAGGCTTAGGCCAAGTGCCTGCTGTGCAGATGTCATTCATGGAAGCCCTGGAATGAAATGGTATAAATGTTGCCATAGATCTAGTGAAGTGAGCTTTAACTTTTGGCATAGGTTCATTATTGAGGGAATACATGAAATGTATGCAGTCCCTTAGCCATCTTGACAATGTAACCTTGGAAACAGCCTCTCCCATTCTGGGCCCAGAAAGGGAGATAAAAGCTGCTCAGATTTATGGACAGGTTTGGTCCTGTCTAGATAAAATCTCAATTGTCTATGTACGTCTAAGAAGTGAAGGCAATACTCTCCTCTACTGGCAAAATTCAGAAAGAACACTGGTAGATCAATGGTCTGGTTAATGGAGAATTCAGAAACAACTTTGGATGGAGTCATCCGAAGTGATACTTTGTCTTTATGAAATACCACATAGGGCCTTGTGATACACAATGCCTGTAGCTCTGAGACTCCTCTGGCAGAGGTAATGGCTACCAAGAACAAGGATTTCCAAGACAAAAACTTCAGGTCACACTTCACAGCAAGTTCAAAAGGTTTTTGAGTCAAAGACTGAAGGACTAGAGTAAGGTTCCATGGTTCCACGGACTGTCTGACAGGAGGCCTGATATGAGAGGTCCCCTTGAAGAAAGCCTTGCAAAGGCTTAAAGAGATAAGAGGGGTGCCACCTATACCATTGTTGAAATTGCCACTAGATGTACTCGTACAGTAGAGGCAGAGGCCCCATTATCAAAAAACTTAGCCAAGTATTGAAGCACTGCAGTAACTGGAGCTGAGTATGGGTCTAGCAAGTTATCCTTGGACCAGATGGAGAACCTTTTCCATTTATCCTGATATAGTCTTCTGGTGGATGGTTTGTGAGAGGCCAGAATGATGTCTCAAACAGGCAAGGAGAGATTAGCTTGCCTGGTGACTAGTAGAAGTGGAGAAACCAAGCTGTCAGCTTGAGACTAGACAGATTTGGGTGACAACCCTTGGGGTGAGTAATCAGATCTGGTAGAGGGTCCAGAATCCATGGCAGGTATGCTAGGTAAGGCCGAAGGAAGGGGAACCAAACTTGTCAAGGCCAGAATGGGGCTATGAGGATCACCTTGCATCTCAACCGAAGAGCTTTCTTTAGAAATTGTGGGATCAGAGGGATGGGAGGATAAGAGTAAAGAAGTCCCATGGGCCAATTGTGGATCAGAGCATCCCTCGGTGACTCCCCCTCTGGGGGAAGTAAGGCAAAATAGATGCTGCACTTCTTGTTTGATGGGAAGGCGAAAAGATCACAGCATGACTGGCCCCAGTGGCTGAAGATTACTGACACCACCCCGGGGTTGAGGGACCACTCATGAGGATGCACTGTTCAGTTTGTCTGCAATCACATTGGAGCTCCCCGGGATATGCATTGCTATCAGAAAGTAGTTGGAAGCTATCATCCACATTCACATGGATTCTCGGCATAGGGGGTAGGACTTGGTTCCTCCTTGCTTGTTGATATACCAGACCACTGACGTATTGTCTGACTGAAGTGCAATTGTCCTGGAAGGGAGAGCCGAATGGAAGGCCTGCAATGCTAACAGCACAGCTCTCAGTTCCAGAACACTGATATGCAGGTGGGGCTCTGAGGTGGACCATGTGCCTTGGACAGTCTTTTCCTGGAAATGCCCCCCCCCCCAAATCAGGGAAGCATACGTGGTCACAATGGCTGTGGGCTGAGGGAATTGAAAAGGATGACTCCAAAGTTCTACGTCTGACCTCATCCACCAAAAGAGGTCCTGACTGCAGGAGATGGTTATTCGAATCTGGTAACCGAGGGGGTGACAGTTTGGGCAACCACTGACACAGAAAGAGCCATTGCAGAATCCGCATATGTAGCTTTGCTAGAGCCACTATTGGGATCGATGCTGCCATAGAACATAGGGCCTGAAAAACCTCCCTTGCAGAGACTCTTGTTTGACAGAGTATCACCCGGAGTTGAAGCCTCAATCAATGGAGCCTCTGAATTGGGAGTGATACCAGACAGGACTGAGTACTGAGCACTGCTCCAATGAACTCTATTTGTTGTGTAGGGGTAAGGCTTGATTTCTCTCAATGTATCGTTATTCCCAACAATTTTGTCAGAGAGAGAGTATAATGCAGTGCTGTTACCAGAAGATGCTTTATGGGGGCGGTAAGGAGCCAGTCATCCAGATATGGAAACACTCTGAATCCTTTCAGTCTCAAGTGAGCTGTTATCACTGCCATACATTTCGTGAACACTCTTGGGGCTGTACAGACACCGAATGGCAGGGCACGGAATTGATAATGGCTGGCTACTAGCCGGAAGTGAAGCAGACTCCTGGAGCGTTTGTCCATCTTGATGTGGTAATATGCATCTCTGAGATCTATAGAGCACATCCAAGCCCCTTTTCTTAAAAAGGGGAGAATGGACTGAACCGTGACCATCCGGAATTTGGTTTGGGTGACAGACTTGTTTAACCTGCTGAGATCCAAAATGGGTCTCCAGTCCCCTGTCTTTTTTGGCACCAAAAAGAATCTAGAGTAAAATCCGGATCCACACTAGACTGGTGAGACTGGTTGGATGACTCTTTTTTGAGACAGCTTTATAATCTCTGAAGCTGCTTCTTCCCTTTGACTGGATGGAACGTCAGGAAGTTTTCTTGGAAAATTTGGCTGACAAGAAAGGGGAATGGTGTAACCTCTGGTGATGATACTCTGCACCCAAAGATCAGTGGTGATAGATTGCCAGGCAGCTTGGTGCAGAGAGAAACGACCCCCGATTGCTTCCACAGGTAAGCAATCAGGCTGCTCCTCAGGAGCGCTGATAAGGCTGTCCAGAGAAAGAGTCCCTGGAGCCTTGGTTATGAGGACCCCCTCTGCCTCTATAGGGGCGTCTTCCAGAACAGTTACCCCCTCTGCCTTTGAGGGCATCACCACCACGTGCAGCACCAAAAGGACCCTGAGATTTCTTATGCCACATTTTTTCACTCCTCTGATTCCTGGAGAAGGTATGTTGAGGGGTGGAAAACCTTAGGCCTATGGCAGACAGGGTTTTTCTGTCTTGCTCGCACCTGGCTATCGTGTCCTTCACTTTGTAGCCAAAAAGGGATGAAGCTTCGATGGAAGCATTCAGAAAGGAAGACTTGAAGGGATCTGCGAGGTCACAAATGCGCATTCAGGCATGACACTTCATAACAATGCCTGAACCCGCTGCTCTAGCCGCCCCTTCGGTCACATGTGACAGCAACCTCATGGACGAGTTGGATATTGATTCCAGGGTTGCGACCTGAGAGGCCACTTTGTCCCTGACCTCGTCAGACAACTGTCCTGCGAGTGTCCTAGAGAGTTTGGAGATCAAGTCTCTCTGGAGCCTCGTAAAATGTGCCAAATAATTCAGGGACCATATAGCAAAGGTCCTTGATGCAAAAACACACTTCCCAAGTCTGTTCACTGCCCGGGACTCCCTGTTGGGTGGGTGGACAGTGGGACTTTCCTCAGCCAAGTCCTTTTCCGTGGCCACCGCCACCACCATAGCATCTACTGGTAACCCTTTGGACCAATGCGGGTTCTCCTCGGGAGGGAAAAGAATTCTGTATGGTCTCTGAGAGATCGCCTCAATGGAATCAGGGTTCTTCCAAGCGTGCTCCACAATGAGCTGGACAAGCTCGTCAGCAGGCGGGGTCACTCAAGAGGTAGAAGGCCAGGCATGAAAAGCCTGCAGGAGCACGGAATCCTCAGACGAAGGGTTGGAGGGCTTCCAGTCACTTCTCTGCCTTAACATTTCCAGGATGTCTCCAAAGGATACATCATCAGGAGGTGACCGTGGGGACCCTTCACCATCACTGAAATCCGTGTCTTCCATTAAGGACTCCTCGGGCGAGTCCATGTGCTTCCTCTTGCATGTCTTCTTTCGAGG
Organism: Protopterus annectens; assembly: GCF_019279795.1. NCBI lineage: Eukaryota > Metazoa > Chordata > Ceratodontiformes > Protopteridae > Protopterus > Protopterus annectens. The sequence goes on from NC_056730.1 coordinate 33,041,056, forward strand.
GGGCTGCTCAGTGGGTGGTCTCTGAGGAGGACTCGGAAGAGCAGGTACCCTGAACTGGCGTGTCCTGTGGCTTTTCTGCCCAGTGTCCCGGGGGGGAGGGGTGGTCTGTGGCAGCTGTAGCTCAGGGGGTGAAAACTGGGGTTCCGACATCAAAGGAGTGCTGCCAGAAGCAAGAGCCCTCTCCATCGCAGAGAAGGCAGGTGAGCCTGGAACCGAGAAAGACTATCTCGGGACTGGGATCACACCCCGCTCCAACGGCCCCGCCCCCACAGATGGAGCCTCAAGCAGGATCGGTGCGGACATGGCTATCCGTGCCGAGGATGGAATCGAGGAGAGAGGCAGCTCTGTATCCCGGGCCGACACGCCCATCCCCCAAATCCCCAGATTGAGGAAGGACCGTTTCAGCGGGAACCGAAGACCAAAAGGACAAACTCAGAGCCAGAGTGAGATGCACCATAGGTGCTAAGGTGATGGGTTCTAAGAAGGATGTCTGAGCAGAAGACTTCGGAACTGAGATGGTCGAAGGAGGAGTATAAGACGGAGTCCATGAATAAGACAACCCAAGTCCTGCAGGTGGATGGGTCTTAGAAAGGGAGGGGATTCCCCTGCCTAACAACAGCTGGTCTACAAGATGCACCATGTTGTGTTCTGACAGGCTCCTGGTGAATCTAGTGGATTCTCCAGATGAGGAATTAGGACATTCAATAAAGGGGCTATACGCTTGGCCCAGAAATCGATCTAAGGAAGGGGAGTATTGGGTCTGCGGTGCAAGGTATGCCCGCACTGAAGTCTCTAGTTTCGAGACTGGAAGTAAAGGGGTCAAATCCAGTGAGATCGGTACAACACTCAGTGCCGAAGTGGCACTCGGAGCCAAACCAGTTGGTTCCAACATGGAAGCTAATGGAGAAGTCGAAGGTGTGCCCTGAGCTGAAGTGGCCACAGGTTTCGAAGTTGAAATAGGCGTAGTAAGGTCTATTATCAGTGCTGGAGGCAGGACTGGTACCAAAACAGGTGCTGGTATCGAAGGTTTCGAGATGGTCAGAGCCAAAAAAGATGGAGTCATAGAGGCAGATTTATGCTCTGAAGATAACTTTGGGACCTTTGATTTTCCAGGCTTGCTCTGATCACCAGATGGTGAAGAAGGAACAGAGTGGGATTTCTTTTTGTTCTTAGTAGGAGGAGTTGAGACCTCCATCGCAGAAATGGCCTTTGAGAAGGGAGACTTGAGTAACCCTTTCAGAATTAGTTTATTTTTGCACTTATTAAGAGTGCGTTGACAGAAACTCTGACAAATGTCACACGGAGGCTGCACCAAAAAGTGGGGCACTCCCAAACAGTATACACAATCATCATGACAATCACTATTAGGTAACTTGCCCTTACATAAAGTACAATGCTTAAAACCTGAAGAACCCTTCTTATCCGACAACTTGATAGAAGAGATACCACAAGCCACCTGTATAATCCAACTAGAATAGAGTCAACTCCGTTCAACAAAGTCAAAAAAATAACAATACACTGGTATGCAGAGAAAAGAAGGGAAACACCTAAATAAAAGTCAAAGCTAATAGGTTAAACAGGAGAGACAATACCAACTATGATATTGAAGAAATACCACAAGGGTAAGAGAGGAAAGGCTGTACCAACAATGGTACTTGAAAGTTTGCCAACGGTAACAAAGGGTAGAGAGGAAAAACAAGTTTAGACAGAAGAAGACACTGGAAATACTAATCGCTTAATAAAATATGAAGATATCCAAACTTTTTCACACAAATATCAAAAATGCTCCACTTAGCTGAGAGCTCGGCTGAAACGTGGCTTTACGGCCATGCGGCAAACGAGATCTGAGGTAACAGGGTGAAGGGCATTCTGGGTAGACACTTAGCTTGAGAGTTTTTTGGCCGGTGCGAGCTTGATAAAAAGGCCAAGTCGGTTTCGAGGGCTCGGAACCAAACCCATTTGTGATGAATGGAAAGAAGATTAACAACATCAGATCAAAACTTTTGTAATCAACTCTGTCCCTTTGATATATGTCATGCCCATATGATCCCTAATACATGTTCTTTGTAATCCTCACATTCAGGTCAAAACTGTCAAAGTCTATTACAAAAACACAAGCCATCTGCTTACCATGATGTTAAAGAGAGTACATGAATCACATCCAGTTGACAGCCTTGTGAAAAGTTTACAGTGTCTCAGAATGACTCGTTTTTATGACAAAAGTCTAGTGCCCACATGATACCATACAACCTCCTATCAATAACGTCAGAAGTAACAAGTTGCCATGAAGTTAAGTGAGCATGAAATGAGTGCAAATTGATGGTGGCAATGCATAGCCAGCAAGGTCGTGATGGGTTACAGGAAATAAAATGAAAACCTGCTGAAAGAGTTTCTGAGAGAAGCTCCACTTGCAGTAGCACAGCAAGCCACCTCCACTTGTACTTGTCATGCTACCACATCCAGGTAAAAAACCAGTCATCGCACTGCAGGGATAAACTGCAGCCATACCGCTCAACCTCTTAGCACAAAACATCTAGGCAAAGCCAAAAATAATTGGGGGACAAAGGCCCAAAACTAGGGAAGCTGCTAGAGTAACTAAATTTGTGTTAGCATGCATTTTCAGAAGGATATAAAGTCTGAAACATAAATGTATGTCATTATTTAGTTACTTCAACCCTCTGGGATTTGTCAGAAAACCACAAATTTTATGAGGAACAGACCAAAAATTAAAGGCAAAAATTTGGAACATTTATTTATTTGCATTTGTTGACCAGGAAAATCCACTGGGTCTTAGCGACCTGTTTTCAGTGGAGGCCTGGGGAGAAAAGCTCCACAAAAAGTTACATTAATACTCATAGTGAATAAGAGTTTACATTAATAGACATAATTCAGAGTCAGGAAGACATAGGCTTTCATGTATAACATTCAGTGTACAAGAAAAAAGGATAATGAGAGAGGTAACAGATTTACAAAATTATACAGCATATAAGAAAAGCATTACATTAACGTGCTTTCTTCCCTATTCAAGGAACTTCTTCAGAACCGGTTCTGAAGAAGTCCCTTGAATAGGGAAGAAAGGACTGAACCTTGTAATAAACCTGCTTTACTACGTACTTATTTTGGTGTTCTATACTTCATGGTGGTTCATCTGTCCTGTACTGGTGTTGTGATTACCTGGTTTTATATTTGGAAGAATAGAACCACCTCATTAAGAAAATGGTTTAGTTACACTGAAGTTAAAAACACATGAATATACTACCTCAAATCTAATGCAAGGGATGACTACTATTATTAGCTTACAAATGCAGGTAGGTGCTAAAAGATTATTTGGGAGTCATTATTTCTGCCTCACTGAGCTACTAGCCCTGTACAGCACCAAATCCCTGTCTTCTGTAGTTTATGTGGCTGCAAACTCCACCACCTCTTTCAACAGTGTAATCTAGGACAATGCCATCCTAGTGGAGAATAAGTTTCTTATTTTGGTTTTAATTTTCTCTTCTAGATGCCATCATTACCCTTTGTCTACTTACTGTCCTTCCTCTTCATTTCTTCACCACCAACTTGTCCACTGATAAAGAGGTGCACCCACACAGCAAGGTCTCCGATGAAAACAAGCAGAACACAACCACTCAAAAGTTCAAAGGCCGTAAGTGTAAACCTTTCTGGGAAAAAATTCAGATCTCAAAGAGCAGCTGGATGTTTAATAGGGGAGACAGAGGAAGCAAAACAAAGGGAAATCTGCATCAGTATCTTGACAAATACAGGTTGAAGGTTCATAGGGAGGTACTAGGCTATTGGCCCTAGGGCCTATATAAGCCCAGCCAAAAAGGTACCCTGGCTTTCGCCAACCAACAAAATTATTTTCCTGTGCCCTTGTCGAGCAGAGCCACAGAAGTGAGCCCCGGGGTGAATTTCCTATTTCCCATCCAATCATCAAGATTTTTCTTGAAGAGTGCTAATGAGGAGCTTTGTTTGATATAGATAGGTAGTTTGTTCAAGAGTATGGGAAGTCTCTGGGACAGGAATCTATCCCTCCAGCATGTTCTGTTTATTGTGGTAACAAGGTTTAGGTCCCTAGAACGTGTAGTTCAGAGAGATTGGAATTTCTTTAAGTGGAGCAATTACAACAGCTCTGGGTTTGACATAGCTTTGTATGTTGTGCAGAGATCGCCTCTGAGTAGGCGATATGCGATGGAGTAAAGCTGGAGTTTTTTGAGACGGTCTGCGTAGGGCATCTGTTTGAGGCTGGTAATCCTCTTTGTGAGGTATTTCTGCAGCCTTTCCAGTTGTTGTAGATGTCTTGTGAGGTACATACCAAAAGTGGCATTGTACTCTATAATAAGTCTAATGAGTGAAGAGTAGAGAGGAACAATGACCTCTTTTTTCCTGGATGAGAAACGTTTTGTGATGAGGTGTGCCACTTAGAAGGATTTCCTGACTACTGTGATAATGTGATTATCAAAGGAGAGACTACTGTCCACCTGTGTTCCAAGGTCTCATCACACTTTCGGTGTTAAGTAGACTACTACCTATGTGGTAGCTCATGGATAGAGTTTTTACCAAAGGGGATGACAATGCACTTTTTGGCACTGAGCTTGACGCCATGGCTTTGACACCAGGCATCTGTCTCAGTGAGCCCCTTTTGTAGGCTGTCCACATTTTAGGAGTTTCGATTATGGCTCCTAGTTTGCAGTCATCTATGAACTTCGTTAGCCAAAGACTTTCTGTGTTAGCCTGTACTTCAGAGTAGTAGATACCAAACAGGAGAGGACCCAGGACTGAACACTGTGGTACTCCACTTATCACTGGTCTGAAGTCGGATTTGGAGTCTGCTACTTTCTCAGTGTGGATTCTGTGAGTGAGCCAGTTGGCAACCCATCCTGTGACACAGGAATTTATACCTAATTTAGTGAGTTTATTTATAATTCCAGAGTGGGGGATGGTGTCAAAAGCCTTGGCGAGATCTAGATAGGCTGTGTGAACCATCTTACCCTCGTCTACGGCTTTGGTGACTGCTTCAAAGAAGTCTATCAAGTTTAGGAGACATGATCTGCCTTTTACAAACCCGAACTGGGTAGGGTCCAGAGTTTGGAGATTACCAATGTCTTTGTTTATAAGTTCTACACACACACACACACACAGAAGCACAAAACACACACCTACATTCGCGGAGGCTCTCAGTACAAATCTACCCAAACAACAACGACCTCCAAAGCAGAAACGCAAGCAACCTCCACCCCCCCCCCAACACAACCCAAATGACACACAGCCCACATACTCAGTGTGCCACTCAACTACAGCCCATAAGGCATAAAGTACCCAACACTCTAGTCATAGGTGACTCTATAGTCAGGCACACTGATGTTCCACTTGTGTTTCTGCTTTGGAGGGGTCTGTTGCTTGAGCAGATTTTTATTGAGAGCCTCCGCGAATGAAGGTGTGTGTTTTGTGTTTCTATGTGTCTGTTTTGGTGGTGTAGGTTTTGAGGGACTATGTGATGAGTGTGGTGTGGTGCAAGTGTTTACCTTCTCCTCTTAACTGTCTAGTCCAGTCTTGGGTGAAGAGAGCTTTGCTTCCAGTTTGGCTATATAAGTGCATCTCTCACAGGTTGTAGTGTTGGATGGTAGGAGGAGAAGGTTGTCTGTGTACATGAAGCAATTGCTGCATTGCCCCAAGATGCCCAGATTCATCAGGTAGACAGGGGAAAACACCGCGAGCTGACCCTTAGACATGCCTGTATAGGTGCTTATTTATTAAGTACTAAAACATGTTTTCCTCTAGACAAGTGAGGACAGTAGAGTGCTGTAGTAATTTGTGGCTTATTTAGTGCTTATGAATTCTGAACAAGTGCTGAGCTCAAAAAAAAACAGATTTGAGTGCTAAAACTAAAAAACTGGCTAGTTCTATGGGAAAATTTGAAGAGCAGACTTTATGGCGTCTTTATGAAAGGTTGAAAAAGATGAAAGTTAACATTAACAGTGGAAAACTGCAGGCTTGCTTCTGGCTAAGCAAGATGACAGTCTATTACCACATTAAAATAAAAAAGGAGACAATATTTATGTCTTATCCAAAAAGCAAAATCTTTTCTATTTAACAGAATTTGTTTTTCTATCAAATTCTTTATGTGCTGCCAATATCATATGCAAGGCATGATCCTATTCTCAAACCTAGAAACAGCTATGGATTCAGCTAGCTTAAGCATTCTAGGATCTGTTAAATCATACTAGACAAAAAAAGTTTCTCCACGTGAAGGGAAAGCCTAAGCTAAATGCTAAAGCAAAGGATTCTAAATCTGGTGTTGCATACATTCACTTATTAAAAACACTTGTGGGCATTCTGCTTGAAATTCAATAGCATTCCCTAAACAAAAAGAAAAGCATACATTAACTTCTATTTCTACAAGAGGGATAATGGATTTAAGCAAAAAAAATCACAATATTAGGTGACAGAGCGCAATAAGTCTGAAGTTCTACACTGTGTACTGATGTGAAGAGGTCTGTTTGCAGAACTTCTTAAGACAAGTTCTTTAAAATGTTACCATTCGTACTGTAGAGCTGCAAGACTGCAGAAATGTCAGAAGTTGCTACTATATACTGGGCTGAAAGAAAACGTTTGCCCTACTGCCCAGACCGAAAGGAATATCTCCCTAAGAACTACCTTTGACGTGGTATTCACTGTTTGCTGATATAATGCTTCACAATGTTACTGTCCATGCAGACCTGCATTATACCCAAGAACAGAGCTTTATAGACTCCAGATAACTAGAAAGTACAGCTGTGTACACTTACCATAAATGTAGATGTTTGAGAGTATTCACTGTTGCAGTCATTACATTTGGGTAATCCTGTTGGCAGGTTGCCCTCAGTCGGCCTGAATTCCAAAATCCTGGGTCCTGCGTCGGCTGCTGTCGCCCCTTCCCTGATGTCAGGTCGTCAAGGGTATAAAAGATGCGGCCAAAGCCATTTTCTTTAGGCTTTCTTGCCCCTGATGTCAGGTGCCCCCTAAAAGGGTAGCCAAAATATATATATATATATATATATATATATATATATATATATATATAAATACATGCACCAATATAAACTTTACCTTCATCTACAAGCAACTACACCACATAGGTTGCATAAATCAGAGAAGGAAAGATAGGTTCCATCAGAAGAAAGGGGGATGTCGGGTGGGTAATCTGGACTGCAACAGTGAATACACTCGAACATCTATATTTATGGTAAGTGTACACAACTGTACTATGTTCTTCGTGTTTCACTGTTGGTCATTACATTTGGGTAGAGTCCCAAAGCTATGGCTGGGAGGCTAGAGCTAAACAGCGTTAGGAGCGGCTATGAGGCCCTGCAGAACTGCAGTGGCAAAGCCTGCCCTGGATTTAGAGTAGAGTGGCAGATGATAGTGCTTTGTAAAGGTGTGCACTGAACTCCAAGTAGCAGCCTCTAAAATGTCCTTGGTTGGTACTCCCCTGAGAAAGGCTGCTGAAGTGGCTGCAGCTCTAGTTGAATGTGGTCTAATGTCCTTAGGCACTGGCTTGCCATGGTGTAAGTAGCAGAAATGAATGGAGTGGCCTATCCACTTTGAAACAGTTTGCTTTGAGATAGCCTTTCCTTGTGATCCTGCAGCATATGCCACTAGTAATTGCTCTGTCTTTCTGAAAACTTTGGTTCTGTCCAAGTAGAATCTAAGCTGCCTGTGTACATCCAAAGAGTGCAGAATTCTCTCCCACTTGTTCTGTGGATTTGGATAAAAAGTTGGCAGATGAATAGTTTGGTTAAGAGCCACACTGGACACCACTTTAGGCATAAATGTTGTGTTTGTCCTCAGAGAGACCCTGTCTGGATAAAAAAATGATAAAAGGTTCCACAGCCATGAGTGCCTGTAGCTGTGAAACTCGTCTTGCACAAGTTATTGCAAGGAGCAGAGCTGTTTTCCAAGATAAAAACTTTATATCAGCAGTAGCAGCTGGCTCAAAAGGAGGCAGGGTGAGTTTTTCCAAGACATAGTTGAGGTCCCACGCAGGCACTGGTGATCTCTTTGGAGGCCTTACATTTTTGGCTCCTCTGAGGTACTGCTTTAATAAGGGATGAGAAAGGATTGGTGGCTCTGTATTGTAATGAGCCGAAATGGCAGAAGCATGAATTTTAATAGCCGAAAAGGATAGGCCTTTGTCCAACATCTCAGTTAAGTATTGTAAAATCAAAGGAATATTTGGCACTGCTGTATCAGTTCCTTGTGCCTGGTTTCAAGCACAGAATCTCTTCCATTTTCCAGCATAAGATTTTCTAGTGGCCTCCAAAATGACATCCATCACAGCTTTACGGAGAGGTGTGTTTTGTATGACTACATTATCCGCTATGCTGCCAGGTTTAAAGTCCTGAGTTGGCTGTGCAGGATCTGCTTGTTTTGCTGGGACAGTAGATGAGGTATTTGAGGTAAGATCCAAGCTGGGCAATGAGACAAGCTCTTTAGGATTGGAAACCAGTACTGGCGGGGCCAGTCTGGGGCAATCAGTATAATTTTTGGCTTCTCCTGTCTGACCTTTAGGAGTATCTTGGGGAGGAGAGGCAGTGGGGGGAAAGGCAAATACTGATAGGTTTTTCCAGCTGAAAGATAGGGCGCCCACTTTCCATGCTTGTCTGTGATAAGTCCTTGTGCAGAATCTTTTTAGTTGGTAGTTGTGAGGGGAGGCAAACAGATCTATGTCCGGGCATCCCCATTTCCTTGTTATCATGCTGAAGACTTGTGGATCCAGCTGCCACTTGTGGGGATCCATGAGGTTTCTGCTTAGTTCGTCTGCCAGAGTATTTTTCCTTCCTGGCAGGAATTGTGCCTGCAGATGTACTTGGTAAGTTAATGCTGTGTCCCACAAAGTCATGGCTAGTCTGCAAAGGGGGTAAGAATGTGTGCCCCCCTGCTTGTTTATATACCACATGACCGTGGTGTTGTCTGTCTTTATCAGTAGTTGTCTCGTATGTAGTAGGTCCTTGAAGGCTGTCAGGGCATTCTGAACAGCTAGCATCTCTTTTTGATTGATATGTAGATGCATTTGGGTTGAGGACCATGTGCCCTGAATGCATCTTCCTGCCATGTGGGCCCCCCAGGCATAATCTGCTGCATCTGTTGTTAGTGTTTGCCTGGCTGGGGGGTAATGTGAATGGCTGTCCCTTGTTTTGGTGACAAGCCTTTGCCCACCATCGAAACTCCTGTTGTAGGCAGGGAATGAGAGTAATCATTGTTTCCAGGCTGTAGCAATGTTGAGTCCAAACACTTTTTAGGTACCATTGAAGTTTCCTCATATGCAGTCTTGCATATGGAATTAGTAGGATGCAGGATGCCATGAAGCCCAAAGCCTACAGAATTTTTCTTGCAGATAACTGGGCCTTTGTTGCCAACGTTTTGAAATAGGTAGTCAGTTGCCTTTCTTTGTCTGGCGTGAGATAAGCCATCTGGGCAGTTGCATTTAAGCTTGCATCCAAGAATATTATCTCTTGAGAGGGTACTAGTTTTGATTTCTTTTCGTTGACTGTGTACCCTAGGCATGTTAGAAGTCTTGTCACAAACGCCAGATGCTGTAGAAGAATGTCCTAAATGTAATGACTGCAACAGTGAAACACGAAGAACATAGTACAGTTGTGTACACTTACCATAAATGTAGATGTTCGAGTGTATTCACTGTTGCAGTCCAGATTAATGTAAAGATGTTTAGGTCTGAATACACCTTCAGAAGCCGGTGCCTGCTCAGTGGCTCTGGGTCCATCTGAAGGAATAGTATCCGAGGCTCTAATACCTTGAGTTTCCAGCGGCATGGCCAACTCCACGTGGGAGTCGGTAGCGGCCTGCGACTCTAAAGTAGTGGGCGCCAGGGGCTGCGAAAGCGCCTCACTGAGAACTGGCGACTGGCTTAGGGGAAGCTTTGTCATCAGTTTTGGGCCTTGGTTTTCTCTCTCTCTCCTTTTCTTTGCATTTTTTTGTGAACTCCGGTAGTCGGATGGCTATCCGACGACATTTCTGGATAATTAAACTGGCGTCCAAAATAGTTTAAAGCAAAATCATACCGACGCTTAATAGTGCGTTGGTTAAATCTAGCACAAAACAGACAACCAGAAATGTTGTGATCAGGGCCTAGGCAAGGAATACAGTAAGAATGAAAGTCCTTATGAGGTATTTGCTTTCCACAAGAAATACAATTATTTACTTTGTCTGACATCAGTCTGGAGCAAGAAAAAAGTTTCCCCAATGGGGTATTTAGCTTTATTGAAGACTTCGGATCTGAAACTCAAACACAAAAATCTCAGGAGTCGGCAGACCGGCACTTGTGAACTGCTTCTGCTTCAGGCACCGTGTGGCAAGAAAGGCGAAAGAAAATGGTGTCAGCCGCATCTTTTATACCCCTGACGACCTGGCGTCAGGGAAGGGGCGACAGCAGCCGACGCAGGAGCCAGGACTTTGGAATTCAGGCTGACTGAGGGCAACCTGCCAGCAGGATTACCCAAATGTAATGACTGCAACAGTGAAACACGAAGAACATCATGCTGATGCATATTCTTATCTGTTGGGAATCTGACATTCCCTGAGTAGTCCAGCTCTCCAGGTGTACTCTACAATGCTCAAAGACACATACCTGTTGCCAGAACAGCTATCAATATATTCAGAACCAACTAATTTACATCAGGGCACCCTGATGGACACTGTGTACACACCCATCCACCATTCACTATGTGGGAGAATCTGTGGTTAGACTGATGTTAACATTTCTAGAATATTACTGCTTTGACTGTACTATAACATGAATGTCTGCCAAAAAAACTCATGTGAAGACTGGCATATGACATCAGAGATACTTGCAGACAACAAGTTTAAGAATTTGAATTTTCTTTCAAACTGACACAAGCAAAAGGAAGGACTGCAGCTCAGTATTCCTGTCTGCATTAAAACATACTTCCTCTTGCTTTCATTCACACATCAAGCTTTCACAGCTAATGGCTTGAAGTTGAGACAACTAAGGCTTCAGGTAAAAGGTCACAATATCAAGAACCTCAAAAAGAGACTGAGGTCCAGTTTGTGCAGCTCTACCCTGAGCAGTGCTCTTAGCCAGTCATGTATATAAGAAGACACAAACTTGCCAATCTCTGCGACAGCCTGTAAGACTGAAACACTTGATCAGAACAAGATGTGTGCCTTATGAGAGACCTTAGAAAGAAAGCTCTGCTTCCACTTGGAAAATGGAAAAAAAAGTGTGTGAGCAGGTCAACTAGATATGCCGATATAAGCATATTGCTTTTAAATAGTGCAAAACCAGTCCCTTTTTAAGAAGGAATAAAAGAAAAAAAGTCATAATACAAAGGTATTAGAATCCAAGGGTCTTAAAACCACATCAGTATCACATCTGGTAAAAGAATAATCGAACTGTTACTGTGATGATGCATTAAATTATTTTTTTCACACACCTTAGCCAGGAACACATTGCTTTCAATTTCCTTAACTTTCATCTATTTTTGTGCATTTTCTTGCCTTATATGTGAATGTATAGAAGCACTCAGGCATCAAATAAAATGTGTGTGCAAACTGATTACACATACAGCATATAAACAAACGTGTCTTGTTTATGTTTTGTATTTCATATACATTGCCTACATATTGTGTAAATTTAGTGCTTGGTATTAATTATCTGTACTGTGTGCCCTTGGTCGTGGCTAAAAAGGGTCCCTTATATGACTAACTGAAAGACAGACACACAGGCAAATGAAAGCCAATATTTCCATTTAATTAAATCAGTCTGGTCTCAAGTCTAGAATGACTGTGTACTGGGAACAAAGAATGCAGTACAACTATGTGGGTATATTTAATACAACAGTAAAGATTTGAATAGAAGGATCCCACTATGATGTTTTTGTCATGTGAAAGGAGTGGCTGTGGCAGTAAGGGAGATGCCAGCTATAAAAAAGTGAACCTTATTCTGTTCTGTTTTTTAGTGTGTACGAAACTGCAAACAATATATGAACAAGTACTCCTTGGGGAAGGCTAAATGAGGTCTGAAGGATTAAACCAACATATTTTAAAATACACAAAATGTGAGATAAGCCAAACATTATAAATTGCCTCTAATTTAAGACCTAAGGAAGGTAAAAAGTTGCATACCAGCACATCATGGGTTATTTTCTTTTACCAGTACAATAGTACACGATGGAAACCCTACAAAGGGTACATAATAACATAGAGGAAAAGAAAATGAAATTTTCTGCAGTGCAATAAAACAAAGGAAAACCAGAATGCATACTTCCACTTTCCCATTCTATCCATAGTGTGAGACTCCTTGTTGGGTGGATGTACAAAACAGTCTTCTGACAACTCTTTTTTGGTGGCTGCCGCAATCATGAAAGAGTCCACTGCAAGGGTTTTGGCCTAAAAGGTTTTAACTTTTGGGGGGGGGTCTAAGTATCTTCTCTGACTTCCTAGGAACTAACTTACATGACGGGTTCCTACCATGCTTTTCTTACCCCTCCATTTTGTCATCTGGTGGAACCACCCAGGAAGCAGAAGTGGTCATCCCCTACGTCTCAAACAGAACTGCTTCATCTTGACAGGGAGTTTTAGTTGGCCAGGATCTCCTTTGCCTCAGGGGCTCCAGAATCTCTCTGAATGATGCAACCTTGGGAAGGGATTGTGGGGAGCCCTCTCTATCATCCAAATCAAGCATCTGATGTGACAGACTCATCTAGTGTTTAAACATGCTTCCTTCTGCAAGTCCACTTCCTAGGTGGCTCAGGGGATGATGCTCCTGAGTCCTCACAGGACTGCCTCTGCTGTAACACAGAAGGTTCAAGGCTAACAGAATGAATTTGCCCAGATGATGTCTTTTGAAAAGTCAAATCCAAAGAAAAAGGTTCATAGGGAAAAAACATGGTCAGAGGATCCTGCGGCTCTACCTTATGAGATGATTCTCCTCAACATTCAGAAGGCTGTTCCAGCTTCAGTAGGATCCAAAGAAATTGCACCCATGGTTGGATCCAACTCCTTCAACTTTGACAGCAAACGACCTAGGTGGATTCCTTGGACCTGATGGATTGGATGGTACTGAGGAGGGGATCAGAGCTAAGGTACCAAAGGCAGATGTCTCAGACAATACCAAAAGAGCCATCCATCTGACTCTTCAACTTAAGACTTCATCAATGTATCCAAGTGAATCTGTGATATTACAAGTCAAATCTAGACCTGCAGGAGCAGTAGAAACCTGCCTCAACAACTCTGTAGCCACAGGATCCAAGTAGCCAAATGAATAGGAGGAGACTGAAGTTGAAGGGTGGACTGATGAGGGAGTCTGGATCAGAGTAAAGTGCATGGACCAATCAGCTTTAAAGCAGATGGAGTCACAATGACCCCATCTCAGTTTGTGTTTGGAGAAACTTCTGCAAAAAATTATCCACATCTATTTCAGAGGCACTGTAATAAGTTATAAACGACTTTGTCAACAGGGTTTATGCTGGTCCAGAAACAGGCTTCTTCACTCTCTTGAGACAGTAATGAATCATAATCAGTGCCGGTGGCTCTGGACCCAGAGGCTGAGTTACAGGTCAGAGTTTGGGCTAGATTCTCTGCCAGCCTAAGAGTCTTTGGCATCAAAAGTGGACACAGATTCAGCTGGATGTTTCCTTGGCTTTCCAGTCCTTAGATTTTGAACCATCTCTAAGAATTTCTTTGCTTTAGCTTGCTCCAGATCTGCAGGAAGAAGACCCGTAAAGATAAGTTCACGACTCCTGTGATGACCTCTCTACCCTGGGCCAGTAATCAGGGAGTCTCAATCCACACCACTGACACTGGTAAGGGACAGCCGCTAAGAACAGGACTGGAGTTGCACAGTACTTTCAGATGCAGCTCTCTGCACCAAGCACAATTTCACTAAGAGCACGAAGAGAGCATGCTCCAAACCTAGGAGTGGACTCTTAGTTTCTCACCAGACCCCAATCAAGATTCCACACTGACCACTTTGGAGCACTATGTCCCAGTTCTATGTACCTGACCCACCCACACTTGGATATTTGATTTTCACACATACAGACACTCCTGGGAAAGGCTGGCATAGATTTGCTAGCTGTACTCCCTCTGCTCAGACTACAAGGTAACCACTCTGCCACCACTCAGTTACTATAAGGCTCTTACAGGGGTATCCAATTATACTGGATATAATTAATACTAATATAAACAGCAGAGTATGACCAAAGCAGCAAGGCTTTTCAGAGTGGCCAAAGTGTCACTGAAATAAGTATAAGCACTCTCAAGATGTTAAAAATATTCTCTAAAAGACCAGCCACAATGAAACATATAAAATATTTAATAATACAATAGAAAACTTGAGAATACTGAATATTTAGTCACAATAAACACCAGAGTTTCAATCACAGGATCTATAAAAATAACACAATAGGACAAATTCACATAAATGCAGAAAAACAATACTTAACTAATCTCACTGTATTCTCCTGACTGACTAAAGGATAATGGTTCCCTACTTAAAGTAATTAATTCAGCAAGGCAAGATGAAGTACTGAGATGCTTAATTCCACAAGGCAAGATGACGAGCTTCCAAACAAAAAAAAAAAACTAACTGAGATAATTGTCATAGATCTTTACTAGTCTGGTTCCAAAAACTCAAAAAAAAAAAAAGTTGCTGCAAGAGTTTCATCCTTTCAGTACTGGTTATAGAATGATATCACATCTGGTCACTTAACTCTGATAAAATACACACTCAGAGCTTTGTTAAGATCTGTTGCAACATCGGAAAGCTATGGAACAGTTTCAAAAACTTATATTCTTCCCTTCCAGAATTCTCTGTTAAAACATATGCATTTAATGAGTTATTATAATACTGCCTGACATACAAGCACATCTCACATCTGTCCAGCAGGACCCACTGTTTATGCATTTTCAATGTAAGCAACTCCACAAATACATTTTTAACACAATCATCTGTACAGATGAGTGTGATAGTCAAATTGCATAAAATATTTTACAAAACTCCAGCTAGTTATGCTGGCATATGTTACACATGCACTGCCCTACTCTCCATGGCACAGATGGCAATACCTCTCATCATCACAACTCCTATCAGAAAACACACTTGGCTTGAATGCAGCACAGAGCGTTAAAATGCACCACCCCTAAAGAGACCACACATAGCTTGTGGGGGTCCTAGGGGAGGATTTTATTCACACATTTAGAGCACTTTTTGAAACTTGCTTTTTAATCAATGTCGAGTTGCAAAGACACTCTATGAAATATTCACAACACTGCACTCTGACTGACAGAAATAGCACTATCCATATCTAAACAGCAGCCAACATACAAATATCTATTAAATCCTAAATACTAAACTACTAAGAAATTAACAGTTTGTTTGTGTCTTTCGGCTTTTCCCGGTTAGGGGTCGCCACAGCGGAACACCGGTCCGCTAACGATTGGCAGTTGATTTTTACGTACCGGCTTGCCAGGCCTGACGCACAACCTTCAACGAAGGTACGCCCATTCACGCATGTCTCCACGCAGAAGACGCTCTAGCTGAGAATCGAACCGGACAGCGTCTTACTGTGAGGCGACAATGCTACCGCAGCACCACCACTGCGGGTTACTAAGAAATTAACAGTAGAGGGTATAATAAAAATAATTAGCACTAAACAACTATACTATAAGCAAAGCATTGTCCCAAGACATGCTGACAGAAAAATGAAGGCATCAAGCCAGTAACAGAAGGGTTAACTAAAATCTAATTATAGATAAACTTCTTGAACTGTAAGCAAAAACTAGTACTACTCTATTGTACTAAATGTTAAATGGCCCATAGGCTGAAAATTATTACTTTTCCCCAAAAAAAAATATATATATATATCCAGTAAGGAGGGAGCACTTATCTAGTGAAATCTGAAATGCTTCTCCAAGAGGCAGCAAATGAGACTGGAATTATTCAGGGAGAAGCAAGGTATTTTGGGTAAAAACAGTTAGGAAGGACTCGAGGCTGGACCACTAAATTGTCCGGATCAGATCACAGCTGGGGCTTAAGAACCCATATGTTGGACTGGAAGGAGTGAATAAATAGGCTCTATCCTTACAACCTTACACATTAAAGCCGACACTTCAGAAACTGAGGTGATTGCTATGGAGAAAAATGTTTGTTAAGACAAGATTTTTGGTTTACTAAGATAATAGATTCAAAAGGAGGTTGAAGCAGTGGTACAGTAGGGTGTGTGACTTGTAGGAAGAACACCACAATTAAGGCAGGCTGATGCAGCAGATTCAACGTATGCTAACATGTGCAATGTAGCACTGCAGACTGGCACTGCACACTTGCTGGCACAAGAAGGGCAGTATATTGACCATCAGAGAGAACAATGTGGGTGTGCAGAGCAAAATGCCAACTCTGAAGGATGGAAAGGGGTAGAAAGAAAAGCAGGACTGGGGAGAACAGCATAAACAGGCAAACCCACAATTGGGAGTCCACAGTTTTTTGAGCATCTGCTAGTAAATTACCCAAGAAAGACTTGGCAAGTTCTTTAGTCAAGTCCCTCTGGAAGTGTGTCATATGTGTTACGTAGTTCAGTGTTCTGAGGGCAAATATCACTGAACTGTATGTCCATTTCCCAAACTTATCCAAAGCCACAGATTCCCTACTATGGGGTATGGATAGAACAACTTTCTTTGGATAGTTATTTTTTGTGGCAGCCCCTACAACCACAGCATCTACAGGTGAACCTTTGCTTCTATGTTTCCTGTTCTTGGGGCAGCCAAAATCAAATCCGGCCTTTTATAGAATAGATTCCACCACATCAGGATCCCTCCAAACCCAATATGCCACAAGATCTATAATGGGATCAGTGGTCAGTATCAGCCATGATGCAGATGAGACAGCACCAAAGGCTTCAAGGAATACAGACTCATCAAGCGAAGGGTCATTGGTGATCCAGTCCCCTCATAGCTTCATCAATTTGAAGAAATCATTAAAAGGAAAGTCTTCTAAAGGGGATCTATAAGAACCTTCTCCTTCCCAAAAGTCTGTATCTTCTGTGACCGACTCTGGAGTTGAGTCTAAGTGCTTCCATTTGCATGTCTATTTCCTATGAAACAAGGTCTGGACTCGGGTCCAGTATTCATTGAAGATATCGAAGATGAAACCAAAGGAGAGTGAACTACACTTGGCAAAGCCAAAAGGGGGCAATGAGGATAACTGAGCTCTTCAACCAAAGTGCCTTCTGTTAAGAACTTTGGAATTAGCGGAAACAAGGGATAAGCATAAAGAATTCCAGAGGGTTGAACAAGGGACTACAGCATCTCTCAGTGACTCCCTCTGAGGAGGCAATTAGATAAAAGAGCCTGCTGCACTTGTTGTGGGGAGATGCAAAAAGTTTGCAGCAAAGTTGGACCCAATGATGAGAAATCTTCTCCCCCACTGACTGACAGAGGCCAATCATGAGGCATCAAAACTAACCTGCTGCATTTGACCACTAGTACACTGGATTTCCTCTGTATGTGCGCTGCCACACGAAAGTGGTTGGAGGAGGTTACCCACTCCCATAGTCTCACTGCCTACTGACAAACGGAGTAAGATTGGGTTCCATCTGGTCTTTTGATGTACCAGACCACAGACATGTTATCTGTTTGCATCACAATAGTCCATAGAGGGAGAATATCTTGAAAGGCCTGCAACACCAGCAGGACCGCTCTTATCTCTAGAACACTGATATGCAAATTGGTCTCTTGGGGGGACCACATGCCTTGGACTGTCTGTCCCAAGAAATGCCCCCCACACCAACTAGGAGGCATCTGTGATTACCCTGGCCACTGGTAGAGACAGAATAAAGGAACAGCCTAGGTAAACTTTGTACGATTGAATCCACCAATGAAGATGATCCTTGCATACTCAACTGAGTTTGACTGGGAAGGACAAAGGCTGATGCAGAACAGAACACTGAACAGCTAGAGTCCATTAGAGAACACGCATATAGAAATGGGCCACAGGAACTAAGGTTATGGCCACTGCCACTGAACCTAGAGCCTGAAGGACAAGTCTGGCTGGAGGAGAAGGGTGAACAAGAATTTGCTGTCCTGAATTTTGACTGTGTTTACACAATGTGTAGCAAGGGAGGCTATCTGACCTACTATGTTCAACTGGGCCCGTATGTACAAGTCAGATGAGATTTGGAGGTGTTAACTGAAATGTCTAGTCTCTGACCAAGTTGGAGCAAATATCCCTGGACAGTTCTAAGAGATCTAAGAGATGCCTGGTTGGAAAGGTGAGGAGCAAGTCATCTAGACATGGAAACAATCAGAATCCAAGCAGTCTCAGGTGAGCTACTGCCACTGACATACACTTGGTAAACACACTGGGGGCTGTGGTGAGACCAAAGGGCAGGGCTCTGAACTGATACTGCCTGGCTCCCAGATGAAAGCCCATAAATATTTGGGTCATGTGTTCAACTTGATGTGATAGTACATGTCCTGAAGATAGAGTGAGCACATCCAATCGTTGCTGCGTAAAAAGGGCAGAATGGACTGAAACCTGACCATCTGGAACTTCGACTTCTTCCCAAATTGGTTCAGGTTGCATAGATCCAAAAATGGTCTCAAGTCCCCTGTCTGTTCTGGCACTAAAAAGAAAACTGAGTAGTAAGTCCTGAATCCTTTTTGATCTGGTGGGATCTCCTGGATGACTCTTTTCTAGCAGCTTTTAAATCTCCTCAGCTGCAGCTGAGTGCAGTCTGACAGGGTGAGACATTGGCAATCTTTCTTTTTTTTTTGAAGGGGCTGTGGAAAAATGGTATAAAATAATCTCTGGATATTATTTTTAGCACCCACAAATCTTCTGTTATAGAACCCCAGGTTTCTGGGTGTAAAGACAAGCACCCCACAACTGCATATTGAGGTGGGCAACCCTTGAGGAACACCAAAAGGGTCTATCTGAAAAAAGTCTCAGAAACCATGGTTTTGAGCCCTCCTCTGACACAAGGATGGTATATTCCATTTGAACTCCCCACTCCGCCTCTGGACGAGTTGTCTCTGCATGAATCCTGGAAAGGTCCCTGGGATTTTACAGAACCAAATTCTTACCTCCTCTTGGATTCCGGACAAAGAATCATTGAGGGGTAGAAAAGCATATCCCTACAGCAGATAGGGTCTTTCCATCTTGTTCACTCTGGGAAAGCATTTCTTTTCCAAGCCCAAACAAAGATGTTCCATCAAAGGGAGTATTGATGAAAGAAGATCTGAAAAGCTCTACAAAGTTGCATAACTGCATTCAGGCATGTCCACCTAATAGCTATGCCTGAACCGGCCATCTGTGAGGTACCCTATGCAGCATGGGATATTAATCTCATGGACACATAGGAAATTGACCAAAGACTAGCTAGCTGTGAAGAGGACCTCTTGTGGTCCGCTACAGACATGGACTCAGAGGGATTTGGAGAATTCCTTGGTCAAATCCCTATGTAATCTTATGAAGTCCGCTAAATAATTCAAGGACCCGAAGGCAAGGGTCGCTGAAGCAAATATGCACTTTCCAAACCTGCCCAGCATCTTGGACTCTCTATTAGGCGGATGGACAAAGGTACTCTTCTCTGCTAGTTTCTTCTTCGTGGCTGCTGCCACAGCATCAACAGGGACCCATTTGCTCCACAACCTGTTATTTTTGTATTTGAATAGTATACCCTACTAAGCATATGTATGGTTAACTTGCTTGTTTTTTTTTCTTTTACCTGTTATTCTTTGTATACCTACCTAGACCATAGATTGTATTAGTGAAACATATAACATGTACTTTTCATTTTGTGCTTATATCTGAGATTAAATCAACATTTGTTTCTATATGTTGTATATGTATCACTCTGTTATTTACAAATGTGGAGCTTTTCTCCCTGGGCCTCTGCTGAAAAAAAAGATTTTGTCCAGTTGGATTTTCCCAGTAAGCAAATATAAAATAAATAAATGAATGAATGAATGCTGTCTATCCTTAGATGTTGCCAAAAGTTTGTCTGGGGATCCAGAAATTGGTTCACCAGAGTTCAGTTCCTTCCATGCCTAGTGGGAGATTAAATTGATGAACTCATCTGCTAAGGGAGTCATCCAAGACAGACTGGCCAGAACCAAAAGCTTAAAGAAAAAACTGACTCCTCCAGGTAAGGGTATTCTGAAAACCATCCGTCTTTTTGTTTAAGAATTTCCAGGATGTCTCAGAATGAGACACCATCCGGTAGAGAACTGGGGGACCCTTCCCTTTTGTCAAAGTCAGCATCTTTGGTGAGAGATTCCATAGGGGATTCTATGTCTTTCCTTTTTCAAGTTCTTTTTTGGAGAACCTCTTCAGCAGGATGACTTGGAGAGGTATCCAAAGACAGGGGAAGTTCCTCAATGGGAACTGTCTGGATGTTAGATGGTACCGGCTGTCCGTGTAGAGTAGGCCTGATAGACTTAGAGCTAAGATCCGAAGAGGGAATGGATACAGGACCCAAGGATGAAACTGTAGTCGAATCCGTCAATCGAGAGAAAGCCCTCTGTACTACCTCAAAGGCCAATGGATCAGAAGAAACTGTGGTTGGCCTCACTGGACCTAAAAACACAGGAGCTGTCAGGCCCCAACCCTGCCTGGATCCATGCTTTAAGTAAGGAGTTGGACCAAAGCTGAGGCTTTGATCCCAACACCCCCCCCGATCCTGTGCTGATGCTTCAGCTCTGCGGGTTATCCCAATACAAGGGAACCAGAGCAGAACTACTTAGGGTGGTTGCTGGAGTCGAAGACCTAGTCATCTTCAGATTCAACACTAACACTCTCTGGGCTTCCAGATCCAAGGAGCTCCAAAACCAGAGGATGGCAAAAAGAAGGACCTAACACAGCGTGAGAAGTGGATGGGAGGCTCAAGGTTCTGATGGGAGACGGAGCTGGAATAACTCCCATCTGAATCTGATCTCTGAGGAATTTCCTAATCATCTTATCCACGTCGACCTCTGACAGATTTTGAGAGGACCTAACAGATGAGGTGGTTGATTATGGTCTAGATTCTCTCCTTGGCTCTCTCTGAAGAAAAGGGAAATGCACCTGAGGAGACAATGGTTCAATTGTGAAGCCAGGTAAGCGGGTTTGAGGAGATCTGATGGCATGACAACTGGATCCAAGGTCTTAGGAACAGAGTTTTTTTTTTTCTTAGGATCTGATGAAGTTGGTTATGACATTTTCAGGATTTAGATGTGGTGACTTCAATGACAATAGAACCATAGTAGTAGCTTTCAGAGAATGGGTGGGGAATCTCTTACTAGATTTCTTGGGCTCTGAAGAAGATTTCACAGATTTCCTGGGGGTTTCATCCCCTGAGGAAGAAAGAGGAAGCAAACCTTTAAAGTACCAATTTATTGCACCAGTCACTTAGAGCTCTTGAATTAAATACAGCACAAACTGAGCAGTTACTGCTGAGATGTGCCACTCAGAGACAGTTAATGCACTCTTTGTGGGCATCAGAACTGGGAATCTTACACCTACAGGAAGTGCACTTTTTAAATCCTGTTGGCTTTTCTGCCACATTAAAAAGAGTAGGATTTAAAGGAAAAAAGGGTAATAAATGAAAAAACAAGAGGTTTTATGGTAAAAGAATACCCTCTAAATGGTAAAAAAGGTTAAAAGTAGAAAAGTATAAGTACCAGCTATGGTACGTTAGAAGCTACCAACCAATATGAAAAAGTGATAAGGTTCGAGAAATGAACTCGCGTGTTAGAGAAAAGAACTAGAGAGGGAGGAGATACAAGTAAAGGAAAAAGTAGAGAGATAATTCCCTTATGAAAAAAGCTGGAATAATTATCCAACATAACACTCAGCGAGGGATCAGAGTCTGTGCAAGAGGGTGGCAAACAAGATCTGAGGTATTGTTGACTGACTGGGGCATTATGAGTACAGGGAGGAGCTCAAGAGTTGGATCCAAAGTCTACTGCATGCGGCCGTGTCAGATCCAAGGTTGGATCCAGAACCCATGCATTGAGGAAGAATGAAAAGGCAAAGAATAGGTGTGTAAGAACTTAACATAACAACAGATGTCCTTCTCTTCTCTGTTGCAGTATTCTTTACATGAGGGAGTTGCCTGCCCAGGCGACCAGATGTCGGCCAGAATACCAAAGTCTTTTAATACTGTAGAGTGCGCAGTATATCTCACACAGGCAACTATCAGACATATGTCATAAAAGTGATTTGTGTGTGAACCATCCTCAGAACTGAAGCCCAAGGCAGAGAGACAGTCCAAGGAATACAGAGTCAGTACATCCAAGAACTATAGGAAGTGGGAAAGGAGGGTGTCACAAAAGAAAATACTGCTAGCCCAGCTACCTGGAATTTTGCAAATAGTTGTATGTAATTTGTGAATAGCAGCATGACACAACTGCTTATGTTACTACTATATTAGAACTGTATGTTATGTATATACATGCATATATAATTATATATATATATATATATATATATATATATATATATATATATATACACACACACACACACACACACACACACACACACACACATCAAACTGTTAGCACATAATTATGTGTAAAGTATTGAGCTTAAAGGATGTAACCACAGCATGCCCTGTTGGGAGAGTACATAAATGTATATAAACTTCTGTAATTGTGTAAATATATATATGTTTTAACAGAAATAGAACACACAAGGTTAATTTGAAAAACGTCAAAATAGTTGAAATTAAATAGTTTTTTATAATTGCTGGGCCATAAACAGAAGACGTTATCTCTCAGTTTCAGTGCAGTAGCAGACACAATGTCTAGAGTTGGAGGTTTTTTGTATTGTCTTGAAAGAGGAGTAATTACTAGGTTTGAGATACAGAAGTGCTTTATTATTTTATGACTTCCATGATCTGCAAAGATCTGAAAGACATGTATTTTTTACAAGGAGATGCTAAATTCTGTTAGTCCTGACAATGGTGGCTTAGCTTGGGAACTAAAGTCGGGTGACAAAAGGTGATATCATCCAAGCTAACCCAGCAGTAATAGTTGATATTAATTTAAGAACTCTCCCAGAGAGAGAGAGAGAGAGAGACTAGGTATTTTGTATGTGCCTTTTGATACGACAACATCATCAGCTAGAAGATCCATTTACCACCTTGACCTGCTCTGTAAGTAAGTTTTTAGGACACAGTAACTTTTTTTTAGATTCAGACAGGAATATAGAATAGTACAGCTTAGATGTATTCTTTATTTGAGACTGTCCTGTAATGCTGTTTTAAATACTTCCTGTGATTTTTAACTCTGAAGTAACTGCGTTTGTTTACTTAGTATTGTCTTGTTCTTTTATTATTATATATATTTAAACCTTTTAAAAGTGGCTGGTCTGTTTAGAGATATTTAAGCTCTTAGGGTACTTGCATATCTATACTGTGACACTGTACAGGCCACTCCTAAATAGCCTTGCTCTTGGTTAGACTACCATTTGGATTAATAGCAACATTACACAGTAGGACTGGACACCATTTGTTAAGGGCATTATAACAGCTAATAAGGGGTACTGCTGGAAGTGATAACTACCCTATATTCTGGGCAGAAGGTGGCATAGCTAGTAAACCTACACCAGCCTTTCACAGGTGTATGTGTACAAATCAAATTTCTAAGTGTGTGTGCACATGTGTGTGTGTGTGTGTGTGTGTGTGTGTGTGTGTGTGTGTGTGTGTGTGTGTGTGTGTGTGTGTGTGTGTGTCAGCTACTTGGGCAAGGACACAAAGCACTGGTTGGACAGAGAGAGTGTTAGGAGTTCTTAGCTGGGAACCCTGGCTAAGGACTCAGTTCTATAGCTGTGCCAGTGGGGAGTCTTACTGAGGATCTGGATAAAGAGGGAGAAACCAGCCCCAACTGACTGTGATCTCTTTGTGCTCTTAAGGGAAACTGCACTTTAGTGTGTGTATAATTGTCATCCTCCCAGTCTGTATATCCCCCACTATTGGCAGTGGTGAGGATTGGGCTTCTTGATTACTGGGCCAGTGCTGGGGCTTCCCATATTAATTGGTTGGCAGTGGTGGGATAGCCACATCACATACTAACTGGCTTGTAATGGTGTGGATATTGAATTCCTGTAGCCTGTGAACAGTGGTCATTGAAGGTGTTTGTACTCTCAATCAGCCACACAGTGAACATTCAGAGTTTCATATCACAATTGTTTTATTTTTTTTTAGTTAGCTTAGTTAGTCATGGAGAGAGCAGGCAAGCATGTCAGCAGAAGAGTATGGCAAACTGACAAGGAGACAGTTGGCTGAGATGTGTCTTGCTAAAGGAATGATGCATGCCAACCTGACTAAGCAGAAATTATTGCAGCCTTGGGCACAGCTGCATCACAGACCATTAATCAGGACGACAACCAGGCTGGCCTTGGGGATGTACAACTTGCAGAAAATGGATAGTTCAACCTTTTCACAGAGGACTTAAAAATCTGTCTGGAGTTAAAGAGACTTGAACTGGAGGCCAAATGGTTGGAAATAGAATCAGCAGACAGACTGCAGCAGGAGAAACAAATGGAATTAGAAGCAGCAGAGAGACTGAGATATCTGAAAGTTGAGGAGAATGACAGGCAGAGGCAACATGAAAAGGAGATGCTGACTCTTCGGAGTCATGGCGGTAATGGGCAAGGGAGAAAACCAAACCCCAGAAGCAACAAACAGCAGTACATTTCTTACACATTTTACAGAAGGGGTTAGTTTTTATAGTTTCATTCATATGTTTGAAAGGGTACACAAACAGTATTATGCTAGTATGGTTCCTGACCCCCTTACTCCATGGTAAAGCTGTAACTGCTATTTCTAAATTGTCAGATACTGATTGCTTAAATTATAATACTGTAAAAAACTGCCTTTTAGAATGATTTAAGTTAACACCTGAAGCTTATAGGAAAAAGTTTTGAGAGAATAAACGCAAAACAGATGAAAGTGTGTGTGAATATGTTGCTGAACTAAGTACTTACTTTCATAGATGGGTGGGTGGATGTCAGGTCACCACTTTTGAGGGGCCTGGAAGACCTTTTGGTCAGGGAACAAGCCCTTAGCACTTTGCCTGAGGACATGAGAATCTGGTTAGCTAAGAGACAATGCAGTACTGCAGATGAGTTTGGGAAGAAGGGAGACCTATACCTAAGCAAGCAGGGCATCACTGCACAGGAAAGGGATACCCAGTGCTGCTCATGAGTCTAAGGGAACCCATGGTGGGCAGCCTAGATCACCCCAACACAGTCCACCAGTAGCAAAGGAAGCAACTACTCTAGGTACATGCCCAGAACCACTAGTTAAATGCTCTAAATGCAACCAGTGGGGTCATGTAGCATATAGAAGTCCATGGACGCAAGGTGGGGAACAAAAGGTGGGAGAGCCAGTAAGTGGGAATGCCAGCAGTAAGTTGTCGCGAGACAACAAAGGTACCAAACTAGCACAAGAGGTTATATATCCTATCCTAGTAAATGGGAGAGAGGCCATTAACCACTGCGAAGCCTGCAATGGTTAAAGAGGAGCACGTCTTGCTTGGGCAGTCCACTCCAGTCAGAGCTTTAGGAGGGACCCCTTCCAAATACCTTTGGCTAGGGTTCACCTTGACTGGGAAGGTGGAAAAGTAAGCCAGCAAGTAGGTGTGCTTGAGGATATACCTGCAGATGTCCTGATATGGAATGATTTTGATAATGCAGTACCTTGTATGCATGCAGTTACACGCAGTGAGGGTTGGACACAAGCACATTGGTCTGGTAGCTTGGGAAGACCCAGGCAAACACCACACCTGCAGCCAGGACTGGTGAGGTGGCTACTTCAGGAAGGGAGCTACACTGTATCAGTGAGACTGAAGGTGAGCCACAGCTGCCTGCAGGTACTGATGTTCCCTTGGACAGAGTGACTGCAAGGGCAGAGGTGAGTAGTAGTACACAGGCTGACAGTGAGGCACCACTGTCAGAGAATACCACACTTCCTGTGGAAGGGGAGCTGGAAAGAATCATCAAGGGAGAGTTGAAACCGGCTCAGCTATCAGCCCCTACATTTCAAGGTCTGAGAGAAGAAGCTAGTGAGGCACCTGATTCTCAAGGGAAGGGGGAATCTATATACTGGGACAAAGGGTTACTGTATAGAGAGTGGACCCCCGAGAGAGGGCTAGAGGGTGAGAGAATACAGCAGCTGGTAGTGCCCAAAGCCTACCATCTGGCACTCGTAGCCATAGCCCATGATATGCCCTTTGCAGATCATATGGGTATAAAGCATACCAAGATATGTATTATGCAGAGAGTACAGTTGTGTACACTTACCATAAATGTAGATGCTCGAGTGTATTCACTGTTGCAGTCATCACATTTGGGTTATCTGCTTGCAGTAGCCCTCAGTCGGCCTGATTATCAAAGTCTTGGGTCCTGCGTCGGTTGCTGTCTCATCTTCCGTGACGTCAGGTAGTCAGGGGTATAAAGCATGCAGCCGACGCCATTACAACAGTTTTTCTTGTCCCAGATGTCAGGTGCCGCCCTAATGGGAAGCAATTAAATACACACACACACACACACACACACACACACACACACACACACACACACACACACACACACACACACACACACACACACACACACACAAGGTTATACCTCCAACAAAACAGCAAATGCACCAAAAAGCTTTTAAGCACAGAAAAGGAGTGTAGAGGTATAGCCAAGAAGAAGTCATGGGGCTGGAGGGAGGGTAACCAGGACTATAACAGTGAATACACTTCAACATCTACATTTATGGTAAGTGTACACAACTGTACTATGTTCTTCATGTTTCACTGTTGCAGTCATCACATTTGGGTAGATTCCCAAAGCTAAGGATGGAAGGAGGAATTTAGATAGTTATTAGGACCAGCTATAAGGCCCTGCAAGACTGCAGTGCCAAAGCCAGCTCTGGATTTAGAGAAAATTGGCAAATGGTAATGCTTGGTGAAGGTATGTACAGAATTCCAGGTAGCAACTTCTAGGATGTCTCTGGTAGGGACACCCCTAAGAAAGGCTATAGAGGTAGATGCAGCCATGGTTGAATGGGGTCTAATCCCCTATAGGATAGGTTTTCCATGGTGCTTATAGCAGAAATGAATGCAATGGCCTATCCATTTAGAAATGGTTTGCTTTGAAATAGCCTTCCCCTCTGCCCCTGCAGCAAATGCCACCAGCAGTTGTTCAGATTTCCTTTGAGGTTTAGTCCTGTACAAGTAAAATCTAAGTTGTCTGTGCACATCTAAGGAGTGCAGTATCCTTTCCCCTTAGTTCTGTTGATTAGATAAGAAGGTTGGCAAATGAATGGATTGATTAAGAGCCAGACTGGATACCACCTTGGGCATGAAGGAGGGATTGGCCCTGAGGGACACCCTGTCTGCAAGAAAGAAGATGAAATGCTCCAGTGCCATAAGGGCCTGTAATTCAGAAACCCTTCTTGCTGAAGTGATTGCACAGAATCTTTTCCATTTTTCAGCATATGATTTTCTAGTACTAGGCCTCTTTGCCTCCAAAATGACATCCAACACTTGTTTACTGAGGAATGGAAACAGAGAAATTAGGTAATTAGCCAGGCTGCCAGGTTCAGGGTTTGAAGCTGGGGGTGCAGAATCTGGCTCTCCTGCTGAGACAGCAGGGTAGGGGTCTGAGGCAGGTGCCATGGGGCTAGCTGTGACACACTACGCAAGAGGGGGTACAAGTGTTGGCATGGCCAGTCTGATGCAAACAGTATCATCCTTGGTTTGTCCTGTTTGATCTTTAGTAGTACTTTGGAAAGGAGAGGCAGAAGAGGAAAGGCATAAACTGATAGATTTTTCAAGTTGAAGGACAGAGCATCCACTTTCAAAGCTTGGTTGTGGGGATTCCCTTGTGCAGAATTTGTCCAATTGGTAGTTCTGGGGGGAGACAAACAGGTCTATATCTGGGCTCCCCCATTTTTTTATCAACATGTTGACAGTCTTTGCTTCCAGTTTCCACTCGTGTGGGTCCATGAGATTTCTGCTTAGTTCGTCTGCCAGTGTATTTAGTTTTCCTGGCAGGAATTGAGCCTGTAGATGCACTTGGTAGCTCAAGGCTGTGTTCTACAGAGCCATGGCTAGTCTGCAGAGGGGGTAGGAATGGGTACCCCCCTGCTTATGTATCACATAACAGTGGTGTTGTCCGTCTTTACCATTAATTGTCCTGGAAGAATGTGGTCCTTGAAGGCTGTCAGAGCATTCTGTACAGCTAACATTTCTTTTTGATTGATATGCAGGTGCATTTGACTTGGGTTCCATTTGCCCTGAATGCACTTCCCTGCCTGGTGTGCCCCCCCCATGCATAGTCTGATACGTCTGTTGTTAGGGTTTGGGCGGCAGGGGGTAGAGTGAAAGGGAGTCCCTTGTTTTGGTGGCAGGCTTCTGCCCACTAAAGGAATTCTAACCGTAGGCAAGGTATGATAGGAATCATTGCTTCTAGATCCTGAGAATGTTGACACCATAGGCTTTTTAGATACCACTGTAGTTTCCTCATATGCAGTCTTGCATATGGAATTAGTAGAATGCATGAGGCCATGAACCCCAAGGCTTGCAGTATTTGCCTTGCAGATAGCAGGGTTTTTGTGGCCACTAGTTTGAAGTAAGTTGTCAAATTAATTTGTTTCTCTGGCATGAGGAAAGCCATCTGGGATGTTGTGTTCAAGCTTGCTCCCAGGAATATAATTTGTTGACAGGGTACCAGCTGTGATTTATTTTCGTTTATAGTGTACCCCAGACAAGTTAGCACCTTTTGTACAAATGCCAGATGATTCAAAACTATGTCCTGGCTTTCTGCCTGAATTAGACAATCATCCAGGTATGGGTATATTTGAATATTTCTTTGCCTGCAAAATGCAATGACTGGAGCTAGGCACTTTGTGAATACTCTGGGCATAGTAGATAAGCCAAAGGTTAGTACAGAGAACTGATAGTGCATGCAGCCTGCTTTGCAGCATAGGTATCTTCTGCAAGATTCCCTGATTGGGATGTGCAGGTAGGCTTCCTTTAAATCCAGCGTTGCCAACCAGGCATCTTGACCTATCATGGGAAGCAATTGGTGAAGAGTTAGCATCTTGAATTTTGGAATCACCAAAAAGGTGTTTAGGATAGAAAGGACAAGGATAGGACACCATGAGTTGTCTTTTCTGGGTACCAGGAAAAGTCTTGAGTATAAACCTTGTCCCTTTTCCACTTCTGGTACAGTCTGAATAGCCTTTAATCTTAAGACAGAGAGTACTTGCTTTTGAGGCTCTGCCCACTGATTTGGGGGTAGAGCTGGCCAACCGTTTGGGGTTGGTAATGTGTGGAAGTGAAATCTGTATCCTTGGGAAACTATGTTTAAAACCCATTTGTCCTGGGTAATGAGTTCCCATTTTTTTGTTTGCAGGGCAATCTTTCCCCCTAAAGGAGCAGTCAGTTGAGAAGTGTTTGGAAGCTTTAAAGTTAAAGTCATTGAGACAGCTTACCATGGGGGGAGCCTTACTACTCCCTGATTTTGAAGAGGGAGCCCCCCACTGCTTAGTCCTGTACGTACCCTGGGACTGAAGTCTGGTTGTTCTGCTAGTTCTGGGTTTGAGCTGAGAAGGCCCGGAAAAGGCAGGAAAGGACCAATTTTTTGAGGGCCAATGCTTATTAAATCTTGGAGGCTGCACTTGTAGTAAATCTTTAACAGTTTGCATAGATTTAGCTTTTTCCTCCATCTTTTTAAGAACTTCTTCTGCTTTGTTGCTAAAGAGGCGGTCCTGGCAAAGACTGCTCCTTAAGCCAAGCATGCCTTCTAAGTACAGACCCGGTGACAGCAGCCCTGCAAGATGCCTCTAGTGAATCAAAACCACATTGCAAAGTATGTTTTCCAACCTGTTCAGCAGAATGCATTAAATCCTGTATACCCTTATTTTCAGCACTATCCGGTGGGAGGGTGGCCTAATGGTTAAGGTGTTTGCCTTACAAACACAAAGTGCAGGGTATGAGTCTCACAAGGGATAATTGGCTAGGCTTAAAATGGCTCTCAAGGGCAGTTAGCTTAGTACTAATCTATGAACCTATGAACATCATTTTCTGATTAAGCAATCCAATAGTATGCTGCTGATACTTTAACATATGAAACTGACAATTTAAGGCCCTGACGGCCAAGGTTGCAGAGGTGTATACCTTCCTACCCCATCTATCCAGGGCCCTGGAATCTCTATCAGAGGGGGTAGGATTTTTGGCAGTAGTAGCTTTAATGCCCTTGAGTCCCTGTGAAATGGTCTCAGGATTCGCAGTAGGATTTTTAAAAAGGAATTTGTGAGAATCAGGAACCCTGTAATATATATCAGGTTTTCTGGGAGCAGGAGGTAAAGAGTCAGGGGCCAAGCTAGATTATGAAAAGGCATCGTCAACAATGTCCAGCACAGGAGGGATAGCTAATTGCCTGTGTTGGGGCAGGAGTAAGAAATCTCTAAGCCTCTCTTTAGAATCAGAGTAATCCTGGCTTTCCCGATGAAAATGCTTCCTAAGGGTATACAAGGTTTCACCAAAAGAAAAATCCTCTGGGGGAGAAACAGAGGAGATAGATTTCTCTGCATCAGAATCCTCATAGGTGGATAAAGGTAGATCCTGGTCATCGGAGGAGACAGAAATTTCAGAATCCTGGTCAGAAGTATCATAAGCAAATTCAGTCCTAGGTCTCAGAGTGGGAAGGTTGGTTCCCCTGATTAAAGTAATAAGGTCTTCAGCCATTCCTAGCATTTGTTTTTTAGGCATAGAGGCCTGACCATGTGGTCTGGGCATCTGTTTCCTAGGCATGGTTCGAGTTTTAGGCCTTAAAGAAGAAGATGGTGTCGGTTTAATATGCAAGTCAGTAGCCTGAATACACCCTCAAAAGCCGGTGCCTGCACAGTGGCTCCGGACCCATCCAAGGTAGAGATATCCGCAGGTTCCACAGTTGAAGCATCTCAATGCATACCAGACTCCGAATGGATCTCAGTAGAAGCCTGCAAATCTGACGTAGCGGGTATTAGGGACTGCAAAAGCTCCTCACTGAGTACCGGCGAACTGGCGGCTAGCATAGGAGAAGCGCCGTTGGCAGCTTTGGACCTCGGCGGCCTGTCTCTGTCTTTATCTTTGCGTTTTTTTGGAATGTCGGTAGTTGGGTGGCTTACCGAAGACATATCTGGATAATTGAACAGAGTACCAAAATATTTAGAAGCGAAAATATACCAATGACAAATAATTTGTGGTTTAAATAAGGCACAAAACCGACAGTGAGGTACGTCGTGGTCAGGGCCTAGGCAAGGAATACAGTACGAATGAAAATCTTTATGAGGTATTTGCTTTCCACAAGAAATACAATTAATGGCTTTTACTGACATCAGTTTAGAACAAGAAAAAGTTTCCACAACAGGGTACTTAGCTTTAGTTGAAGACTTTGGTTCTGAAACTCGAAAACAAAAATTTCAGGAGTCGGCCGACTGTTACTTGCGAACTGCTTCTGCTTCGTGCACCGCACAGCAAGAAAGACTGATATAATGGCGTCGGCTGCATGCTTTATACCCCTGATTACCTGACGTCATGGAAGATTAGACAGCAACCGACGCAAGACCCAAGACTTTGATAATCAGGCTGACTGAGGGCTACTGCAAGCAGATAACCCAAATGTAATGACTGCAACAGTGAAACACGAAGAACATCATTTATTGGCCTGGGATTTCCAGAGATGTAACAGGGTACTGCTGTGCCAAAAGGTAGGCAAGGCAGGAGACAAAGTGAAAGCTCCTTTGATGCCTTTGCCTGTGATTGAGGAGCCATTTCAGAGGTAGCTATGGATATTGTAGGGCCTCTGAATACTCCAACTACCACAGGGAAAAAGTATATTCTAGTGGTAGTAGATTATGCTACCAGACACCCTGAGGCTTTGGCTCTGTTCTCCATTGAGGCAGAAAAGGTGGCAAATGCATAATTACAAATTTTTAGCAGGGTAGGTTTCCCAAAAGAAATACTGACCGACAGAGTTTTCATGTCAGACAAGTTGGCTTGTCTGTGGAAGCACTTTGGGGTGAAGCACCAAAACCACCCCCTACCATCCCTAGACTAATGGTCTTGTTAAGAGGTCAAACTCTACACTCAAGGCCATGTGATGGGCATTTGCATACCAGTTCAAGCGGAGTGGGACAAATATTTGCCCCATCTATTGTATGCTTACAGAGAGGTGCCCCAGGAATCCACAGTTTTTTTACCCTTCGAGTTGCTGTATGGGCTAGGGTGAGGGGACCTCTAGATTTGATTTGTGATGAGTGGGATGGTGAGTGTGAATCTCACAAGACATCTGTTGTGGCATATATCCTAAACCTCAGGACAAGGCTCAGGGAGCTCATGGGTTTGGCCCAGGAGAACGTGGCGGAACCCCAACAGCAGAAAAAGGTCTGGTATGACAGGAATGCTCTAGCCACAGAGTATGCTGTGGGGCAGCAGGTAATGGTTCTCATTTCTGTCAGACACAACAAGCTGCAGGCAGTTTGGGAGGGACCCTTCAAGGTGGTAAGGAATGCCAGTGATGCTAACTACATGGTAGAACTGCTATGCAGGAGGCAGGGGCACAAACTGTACCATGTTAACATGATGGAACCCTTACCATTATAGGGAAGTCCTGGTGCTAAGTATCTGCAGTACAAGGCAGGAGAAGTCTGTGGGGGATCTATGGCTACAGGGAGCTAGCCAGCCAAATCTCATATTACTATGGTGGACCCTAGGGTTGCAGGCATGTGATGGGACGGTGCAGCACTGTACGGGATGCAGCAATGTCAAGGCAGCTGGAATCTCAAGACAGGGAAATAGTGTATTCCCAGACTAACTCACCCTCTCAAGCAGTGTTTCTCAAGGGTCACTTGAAAAACTAGCTTGAGCTTTCAGGTGTGGGGGGAGAAATGTCACAAAAGGAAATATTGCCAGCCCAGCTATCTGGAATTTTATAAATAGTTATATGACATTTATGAATATCAGCTTGATGCAATTGCTTGTGTTATCACTACATTAGAAAAAGAAGTTATGTACTCACCATAACGTTCCATCTGAGTAGATACTTAATTTGTCTGCAACCTGTGGGTAGTCGGATCCGACCTCAGATCCGAACCGGCAGCTTTCCAAGCTCCAAGATCCGAGCTCCTAGCTCCTCCCCCTACCCATAATCCCTTGCTACCAACCACATTACCTCAGATCGGTTATTTTACCCTAAAGGCTAAAGACGGAGAAAAAACTCCAAAGGAACAACACCTTACCGAGGTTCGGGGGATGGCGGGGGGGTCGGTTGCAGACAAATGAAGTATCTACTCAGATGGAACGTTATGGTGAGTACATAACTTCTTTATCTGAAGTAGTTACTTCATTTGATCTGCAACCTGTGGGACAGAGTCCCCAGCTTACCTAAGACCCTGGGTGGTCCCTACGGAAGGATATTCCAAAGCACCGCGGAGCCAAAGGAAGCCCTACTTCTGGAGATCATGCCCAGTTTGTAATGAGAAATTAACGTATGGGAAGAGGACCAGGTAGCTGCTGAACAAATATCGTCTACCGGAACTCTAGACCACAAAGCCGTCGAGGTAGCCACAGATCTAGTAGAATGCGCACGCACGCCAACCGGAGCTGGCTTCCCAGATGAAGTGTATCCCTGTCTAATAAACTGAGAGATCCAATTTGCCACTGTCACCTTAGAAATTGGTTTGCCCATGGCTGACTTAGCATACGAAACAAACAACTGGTCTGACTTGCGAAAATCTTTAGTCCTATGCAAGTAAAATTTGTTTTGGAAATTCGGGAAGAAAACAGGAAGGTTAATTGACTGATTAATGTTAGCCTCTGTTGCTACCTTAGGCAGGAAGGAAGGAAGGATTAGTCCTGAGGGCCACTCTATCTTTGTGAAAAATAAGGTATGGATGCTTCATGCACAGAGCTTGCAATTCTGAGACTCGTTTGGCTGAAGTAATAGCGACCAAAAAGGCCGTTTTCCAAGATAAGAATTTTAATGGCACTGAGGCCGCCGGCTCGAAAGGTGGTCTTGTCAATGCTTGTAAGACCAAGGTAAGATCCCATGGAGGAACTGCCGGCTTAATAGGGGGCTTTAAGAGAAACACGCCTTTTAAGAAGGTCTTGCATATTTTTGCTGACGCCAAAGAATCTAAGCCATCCCCTACGTGATAATGAGAGATGGCTGCTAGCTGGACCTTAACCGTGGACGCACTAGCTCCTTGTCTAAAAAGAAGGGACAGAAAGTCCAGGATAGTGGGAATAGGAACCGTATAGGGATCCAATTCCTTATTCTTTGCCCAGATGGAAAAGCGTTTCCATTTACTGTTGTAGAGCTTTCTGGTGGATGGCTTATGAGCTGCCACCAGAATGGCCTTAACAGGGGACGAGATACCGGGAGTCCTAGCCATTAACGGAACTGGATCAACCAAGCCGTGAGCCTGAGGTTGACCAGGTTCGGAGTGTGGCATCTCGTCGGATGCGAGATTAGGTCTGGTCTGGGGTCCAGAATCCACGCGGGAGCCACACTGTGAGACTGCGGAAAAGGGAACCAGATTTGTCGAGGCCAGAATGGGGCTATGAGAATCACTCTGCTCCCCAACCGACAGGCTTTTTGGATGAATTTCATCATCAGAGGAAGAGAAGGATACGCATAAAGGAGACCGGGCGGCCAAGCATGAACCAGAGCGTCCCTGGGGGATTCCCCTCTGGGGGGAACTATCGTGAAGTAATCGCTGCATTTTGTGTTTAGGGGAGAAGCGAAAAGGTCGCAGCGAGGTTGACCCCACTTGAGGAATATCTGCTTCGCGACAGATGGATTCAGAGACCACTCGTAAGGGCTGAGGAATACCCGACTTAACTTGTCCACTAATATGTTGGACCGTCCCGGAATGTGCGTTGCTACCAGAAAGCGGTTGGTGGAAATCGCCCATTCCCACACTCTCATGGCTTCTCGACACAGGGGGTAAGATCTGGTCCCTCCCTGTTTGTTTATATACCAGACAATGGACATGTTGTCCGTCTGGATTGCAATAGTCCCTAGAGGAAGAAGGTGATGAAGAGCTTGCAACGCCAAAAGCACTGCCCTCATCTCTAGGACGTTGATATGCAATGCAGTCTCTAGAGGAGTCCACGTGCCTTGGACGGACTTGCCCGCGTAATGTCCCCCCCACCCGAGGCAAGAAGCGTCCGTGGTCAATGTGGCTTTGACTGGGGGAATCACAAAGGGTCTCCCTTCTTTGAGTTCCTGAGCCTGTAACCACCATAGAAGGGAGTCCCTGCATGCCCTGCTCAGGGGAATCGGCATGTCTAAGGGATGAACCGATAGCAACCATTGGACCTGGAGAGTCCACTGTAACACTCGCATTCGCAGACGGGCATGAAGAGAAAGGCCGATCGCTGCTGACATAGACCCTAGTGCCCTCAGGACTAATTCTGCTGGGGGAGCAGGGCTCCGAAGAATGTCTAAGACTTTGAGAGACAAATTGTTCAGCCTGACCGATGTAAGAACCACTTTGGAGATCCGAGTATCCAACCTGGCCCCTATGAATTCTAGGGCTTGAGTGGGGCACAGGCAGGATTTCTTTAGATTCAATGAAATGCCCAAACGACGGGCCAGAGAGAGGGCGTAATCTCTCGCCAAAACTAGAAGATGCCTGTTGGGGGCGGTGAGGAGCCAGTCGTCTAGGTAAGGGAACACCTGAATGCCCTGGAGTCTCAGGTGGGCTGCAACCACTGCCATGACTTTGGTAAACACTCTGGGGGCTGAGGTTAGGCCAAATGGAAGAACCCTGAAATGATAATGACTGGCTCCTAGCCTGAAGCGGAGGAACCTCCTGGATCGTCTGTCCATTAGTATATGGTAGTACGCATCCTTGAGGTCTAACGAGCACATCCAGTCGTTCTCCCGCAGAAGGGGGAGAATAGATTGGAGGGTGACCATCCGGAACTTTTCCTTGGGTATGAACAGGTTCAGGGACGAGAGGTCTAGGATGGGTCTGAGGTCCCCCGTTTTCTTTGGCACCAAGAAGAACCTGGAGTAATAACCCAACCTGGACTGATCTGGGGGGATGGGCTGGATGGCTCTTTTTCTTAGCAACTCTGAAATTTCCAGAGCTGCGAACTCCCTCTGATGGGGTGGAAAATCGGGGAGACGTTTGGGTTTGGGGGGGGTGAACGGTATAGTGTAACCTCTGGATATAATCCGGAGCACCCATCGATCCTTTGTAATGGACTCCCAGTTTGACAGGTGCTCCGATAAACGCCCCCCGACTGCCTCCAGAGAGGGACAGTCGGGCAAGCCCTCAGGGCTGCTGCGCGGGTCTATCCGAGAAAGGCTCTCTAGACCCGAAGTTACGCAGCCCCCCTTTGCCTCTGGGCCAGCATCCACCTTGTCCTCCTTTGCCTCTAGAGGACAAGTTGTCCGCAGCAGGATGGGATTGCTGAGATTTACGGAACCACAGCTTCTTTTGCCCCCTCTGATTCCTGGGGAAGGATCTTCAGGGGCTAGAGAAGCGGACTCAGACGGCCGACAGCGTCTTCCCATCCTTTTCGCTTTGGACCAGTGTGTCGCAAACTGTTGAGCCAAATAAGGCTGAACCGTCATAAGGGGCATTCGCGAAGGACGCCTTAAAGGGTTCCGTGAAGTCGCAAAGGCGGCGCCAGGAATGACGTTGCAAGACCACTCCAGCTCCGCTAGCTCTAGCGGCTCCTTCCGTGGCATGGGAAAGCCGCATAGATGTGTTTAATATGGACTTTAGAGTGGCCATTCGAGTCTCAAACTCCTTTTGATTTTAAAACACACACACACAAGTTTAAACAACAAAAAAGAGTCTATAAATAGAACAATCTCACCAGACCAGGAGCTCTTCACTATGAAGCAACTGTCTTTAGCCGTGGCAAAAAAAGATCTGAGTTAATGTGGTTGGTAGCAAGGGATTGTGGGTAGGGGGAGGAGCTAGGAGCTCGGATCTTGGATCTTGGAAATCTGCCGGTTCAGATCCGAGATCGGATCCGACTACCCACAGGTTGCAGATCAGATGAAGTAACTACTTCAGATCTGTATGTTTTACATAGATATATATATATATATATATATGCTACACTAAGGCACTGCACGAGCACATCCACTTGTGCATGAATCGTGCCATCCCCAATAGAACTAAGACGCTCTCCTCAGAAAAAGGAAGCTAATCTGGTGGTCCCTTGCCATAAACAAACTTTACAACAAAAGGAAGAAACTGTTGCAGAAAAGAGGAAAATCCCAGGATGCAAAAAACTCCCTTACCAGCCTCAGTAAGAAGCTGAGATCTCTCATAAAATCCACCAAAGCTAGTTACGAAAATAAAATTGCCAAATATTCCAGACAACCACAAGGCATTCTATGGCTATGTCAAGAGTCTAAATAGCAATGTTCAGATTTGCTCTGAGCTACAACAGAATGGCATTAAATATACTGATCCCAAGGATATTGCCAATATCCTGGCAGATCGATTAAGTGCAAACTTCACCCCCCTCTCACCCCCTAAAGGGCCCATCTCAATACCGAAAGATTGCCAAATTCTGGTAACAACGGCCACACAGGTAAAAAAACACATTCTCCAAAGCTAAGAATACAGCATCCATGGGACCAGGCGACATCCCAGGCTGTGTACTACATGGACTACAAAATTAACTGGCACCATACCTAAGTGCTATGTTTAATCATAGCCTCACCTCAGGCTTCATGCCCACTGAGTGGTGCACAGCTACAGTTATCCCACTCCACAAGGGGAGATCCATCTTGGATCCCGGGAACTACCGCCCCATTAGTCTGATGAGTCTGATCTGCAAGGCCATGGAATGTATTATCATGGAACTTATAAACAAAGACATTGGCAACCTTCAAACACTGGACCCCATGCAGTTTGGGTTTGTGAAGGGCCGATCTTGTCTCCTGAACCTGACTTCTTCGAATCAGTCTCCAGAGCCGTGGACAAGGATAAGGTGGTCTACACAGCCTATCTGGACCTCGCCAAGGCCTTCGACACCACCCCCCACTCTGGGATCATACATAGAATTACTAAGCTTGGCATTAATCCCTACGTCACTCGATGGGTTGCCAACTGGCTTAGTGACAGAACCCACACTGTAAAAGTAGCAGACTCCAAATCCAGCTCCAGACAAGTGACAAGTGTACCACCTCAGGGTTCAGTCTTGGGGCCACTCTTGTTTGGCATCTATGTCTCTGAAGTACAGGCCAACACTAAGGGATTCTGGCTAACAAAGTTCACAGATGACTGCAAACTGGAAACCATTATTAAATCCCCAAATTATGTGGATATTCTGCAAAAAGGCCTTACAGAAACAGATGCTTGGTGACAGAGCCATGGGCTCAAGCTCAATGCTAAGAAATGTAGAGTTACCCCCTTTGGGAAAAAACATGTACCCATGAATTACCACATAGGAGGCAGTACACTAAACACCGAAAGTGTGATAAGAGACTAAAGGACACATGTGAACAGTGGTCTCACCTTCGATAACCACACCGCCACAACAGTCAGGAAATCCTTCTATGTGGCACACCTCATCACTAAGGGCTTTTCATCCAGAAAAAAGGAGATCATTGTCCCACTGTACTCACCCCTCATAAGACCCATTATAGAATACAAAGCCCCATTTGGTATGTACCTCTCAAGACATCTGCAACAACTGGAAAGGCCACAGAAATAACTCATTAAAAGAATCACAGGCCTAAAGCAGATGCCCTATGCTGACCATCTAAATAAACTATACCTATACTCTTGTCACATATCGTCTACTCAGAGGCGATCTCTGCTTAACATACAAGGCCATGTCAAACCCAGAGCTGTTGGACATGCTACACGTAAAGAAATTCCAATCCCTCAGAGAGAGACACGCTCCAGGGTTCTAATCCTTGTCATCACAATGAACAAAACATGTTGGAGGGATAGGTTCTTGACCCAGAGACTCCCCAGACTCTGGAACAGACTTGCCCATACATGTCAAGCAGAGCATCTCTTTGGCTCTCTTCAAAAGGAACCTTGATGATTGGATGGGAGATAGGAAATTCACCCCAGGGATCACGTCAGTCGCCCTGCTAGACAGGGATCCAGGGAAGTAAATACTGTGGCAAGAAATAGCCAGGGAATTGTTATGGCTAGGCTTGTATAGGCCCTAGAGCCGATGGCCTAGTACCAACCTATGAACCTATATATCAAACTGCTACCACAGAAGTGTGTGTAAAGTACTTAGCTTAAAGGATATAACCACAGCATGCCATGCTGGAAGAGAACAGAAATGTATATAAACTACTGTAATTGTGTAAATAAGAAGTTATGTACCTACCATAACGTTCCATGTTAGTTGTCTTCTCTCGCCTTCTTTCTTGCTTGATGGGTTCGGAGCCGATCCCTCGGCTCCGACTCGGCACTTGCTAAGCTCGAGAGTCACTTTTACCAGCTCGAGGCAGCCCCATATCCCATGATGCAAGGCGGTAAGTACCCAGATCTCGTTTGATGACAAAGGGCAATAGCACCAAGCATAAAATACTTCCCAAAGGAAGAAAGAAAACTTACAGATGGAAGAAGGACCAGGTCTGAATGGTCTTCAGCATAACAGTTTCTTATAACAAGGTCTGTCCAGGCCAGGGGAAGGAGGGAGGGTCGCAAGAAAGAAGGCGAGAAGACAACTAACATGGAACGTTATGGTAGGTACATAACTTCTTAATGTTAAGTTGTCAATCTCGCCTTCATTCTTGCTTGATGGGACCGCCCCTAGCACCTCTATCCTGGGTGGCTCAATGGAACAAACTCTTGAGGACTGTAGAGCCAAAACTGGCTCTGTCCCTGGAGGCCAAGTCCAATTTGTAATGGGAAACAAAAGTGTGAGGAGTGGCCCAAGTGGCGCTGCACAAATAGTGTCTAAAGGAAGTCTAGCTTGAAAAGCTGTAGAAGTAGCTAAGCTCCTAGTTGAATGTGCTTTAGGTTTTGAGCACAGCTGTTTTCCCCTGAGCAGATAAATTTCAGAGATGACCAAGAAAGCCATCTAGACAAAGTCACTTTAGAAACAGGAAGGCCTTTTTATTATCCGCATAGGAAACAAAAAGTTGATCAGATTTTCAAAATTTTTGTTCTGTCCAAATAATATCTAAGTTGACGGTGGACATCAAGATAATGTAGCTTTTGTTCAGCTCTATCTGAATAGTTAGGGAAAAATACAGGAGATCAATGGATTGATTTAAATTGTTCTTTGAAGCGACCTTAGGCAAAAAGGTTGGGTTAGTTCTCAAAGATACTCTGTCTTTGTGAAAAACCAAATAGGGGTCGAACCGAAGAGCATGAAGTTCAGACACCCTCCTGGCCGATGTAATAGCCACTAGGAATAAAGTTTTCCAAGAAAGATATTTCAGGGAACAAGAAGCAGCTGGCTCGAAGGGGAAGAATCAAAGATGTCAGCACTAAATTTAGATCCCACTGAGGAGGAGGATTCCTGATTGGAGGCTTTAGTAGGAAAATTCCTTTCAAGAAGGCCCTGCAGAGCCTATGGGACATAATATTATGATCTGCTATCCCGACATGAAAATTGGAAATAGCAGCCAATTGAACTCTGACTGTGGAAGAAGAGGAGCCTGCATGAAAAATCTCTGCTAAGAAGTCCAGGACTGCCTGAACAGGGGCAGTAAAAGGATCAATATTCTGGGCCTTAGCCCAATAAGAGAGACGCTTCCATGTGCTTGTATAAATGCTCCTGGTAGAGGATTTTAGCGGTTACTATGATGTCTCTAACTGGGTTAGAGATCAAAGGAAGCCTGGCTAAGGAAGGAAGTGGAGCAACCATGCTGTGAGGTTGAGAGAAGGGATTAACCGGTGCAGCTGACCCGATTGGTGAATCAGAAGATCTGGCACTGGGTCCAGATGCCACGGCTGCACCAAAAGGTGATGATGGAGGAACGGGAACCAAACTTGTCGAGGCCAGTAAGGGGCAATGAGAATCAATTTGGCTCTCAAAACGGTAGCTTTCTGGATCACCTGAGGGATCAGAGGAAATGGAGGGAAGGCATAAAGAAGTCCCTGGGGCCAATCCTGGGTCAGAGCGCCTCTGGGGGGATGGCCTGATAGAGGGAAGAGGCTGAAGAAGTCTGGACATTTGCTGTTTTGGGAAGTAGCAAAAGATCGCAACATGGACGACCCCATTCCAGAAAAATCTCTTCCGCTATAGATTGCTTGAGAGACCACTCGTGAGGCATGAGAATAGCTCTGCTCAATCTGTCCGCTACAATGTTGGTTTTCCCAGGGATATGCGTTGCTACCAGAAACCGATGAGAGGAGATCGCCCATTGCCATAGTCTGAGCGCTTCGACACAAGGGGTAGGACATGGTTCCACCCTGTTTGTTGATATACCAAACTACAGACATGTTGTCTGTGTGGACTGCAATTGTCCCTACGGGAAGAAAGTCGTTGAGGGCTTGCAACGTTAAAAGCACTGCTCTCATCTCCAGGACATTTATGTGCAGATGGTACTCGTACGGCTGCCACGTCCCATGAACCATCCTGCCCTGATAATGTCCCCCCCACCCGTTCAGGGAGGCATCCGTGGTGACAGTGGCTATCGGGATGGGGTACAAAGTACCTGCCTTGGTGAACCTGAGGAGATGTGATCCACCAAGCAAGATGCTCTTTGCATGTCTGTGTCACCAGAATCTGGTGACGCATTGGAAGTTGCTGGTATGACCATTGTGTGAACAGCATCCACTGAAGAAGGCGCATGTAGAATCGAGCCAGGGGAAGAAGAGTAATGGCCGCAGCCATGAGACCTAATACTTTTAGAACCATTCAGGCCTGTACTTTCTTGTTGGCCAGAATGATCCTGACATGACTCTGAATGTCTGAAACTCTTTGATCTGTAAGGGTAGCTGACATCCGAACAGTGTTTAAGTTTGCACCTATGAAGGTAATAGACTGGCAGGGCGATAAGGATGACGTTTCGAAGTTGATTGAGATGCCCAAAAGAGAACAAAGGTTTATTGTGTAATCCCTGGCTTGTATAAGTTGATGCCTGGTGGTGGCTGACAGGAGCCAGTCGTCGAGATACGGAAACACCTGGAATCCTTGACGTCTCAGGTGAGCCGTGACCACTGCCATGCATTTGGTGAACACTCTGGGGGCTGTAGTGAGACCAAAGGGCAGGGCTCTGAACTGGAAATGACTGGACCCCAGCCGAAAGCGGAGAAATCTCCTGGAGCGTCTGTGAATTTTGATGTGATAGTACGCATCCTGAAGATCTATTGAGCACATCCAGTTGTCCTTCTGTAAGAAGGGCAGAATTGACTGAAGAGTGACCATTCAGAATCTTGTCTTCCTGACAGACTTGTTGAGTCTGCTGAGATCCAATATTGGTCTCCAGTCTCCCGTCTTTTTGGGGACCAAAAAGAACCTTGAGTAGATTCCGGGCTCTGAATGGTCTATTGAAATTGGCTGAATGGCTCTTTTTTGCAGTAGTTTTGAGATTTCTAACTCTGCAATTTCCCTTAGACCGGGTGGTACATCTGGAAGGGAATTTGAGGGGAAGGGACTTTCCTCGAAAGGAATTATGTAACCCTTGGATATGATCGACTGTACCCATCTGTCTTGAGTGAGGGAATGCCAGGCTTCTGGGTACAGTGATAATCTTCCCCCGACTGCCTCCAAGGAGGGACAGCCGGGCAACATCTCAGGGATGCTGAAAGGGCTTGTCAGAGAGAGGCTCTCTGTTTCCCTGGTTTTTCGGACCCTCTGCCTCTAGAGCGGCGTCTGTTGTTGTTACCCCCCTCTGCCTCTAGGGGTAAACTGACCATGTGAATCCGGCGTGACTCCTTGGGATTTACGGAACCACATTTTCCCACCTTTCTGTCCTTTGGGATAAGGTCTAGAAGGGGTGGAAAAACGGACTCCAACAGCAGAAAGAGTCTTGCCGTCCTGTTCGCACCTGGTCAAGGTTTCCTTCACCTGAGGGCCAAACAAAGCTGACCCATCAAAGGGAGAATTTGTGAAGGACGCCTTAAAGGGATCCAAAAATCACATAGCCGCATCCAGGCTTGGCGCCTAAGAGCCACACCTGTACCTGCGGCTCTACTCGCTCCATCCGCAGCATAAGATATTAGCCGCATGGAGGAGTTTGCAATGGAATTGAGGGTTC
Organism: Protopterus annectens; assembly: GCF_019279795.1. NCBI lineage: Eukaryota > Metazoa > Chordata > Ceratodontiformes > Protopteridae > Protopterus > Protopterus annectens. The sequence continues at coordinate 33,084,257 of NC_056730.1, forward strand.
CTAGCTGCGAAGCAATTTTTCTTGAGCCCCAGCAGCTGTAGGATCCTGAACTACTTCACCCAGCTCCTTAAGGATATCCCTCTGGAGTCTGGTGAAGTGACATAGGTAATTCAGCGAACGCATAGCAAAGGTCGCTGAGGAAAACATCCGCCACTGCACCTATCCATGGTCCTAGAGTCCTTATTAGGAGGATGGACAGGCACGGAAGGATCTGCAAGTTCCTTTTTGGTGGCCGCAGCCACCACCATGGCATCAGCGGGGACACCCTTAGTGAGGAATTGCTTGTCACACGGGCAGTGATAAATTTTGAAGGCCTCCTAGGGACTGGCTCTACAGAGTCAGGAGCTGCCCACGCCTTCGTGCAATAACCTGCATAAGGGGTCGAAGGCGGAGACACCCAGGAGGTGGAGGGCCGAGATCCAAACGCCTCTAGGTACACTGACTCATCCTCAGAGGGATTGTTGGTGGGCCAGTTTCCTCTGTTTAAGGAGTTCTAGGATGTCTGAGAAGGAGACATCCTCAGAGGGGATCTAGGGGATCCCTCTGACTCATCAAAGTCAGTATCCAAGTGACAGACTCGGGAGTCTACATGTTTCCTCTTACAAGTCCTCTTCCTAGGAGGATCCCAAACATCAGGAGAATCCTCGGAAGAGGGGAAATTCCCAATGGGGAAACCTGAGGCGGAGGATCTCTGGGTCCTGTAGCAAGAGAAGTGGCAGAGATGTCAACAGGTACTATAGAGGGAGGAGCTACGGAACAGACTGCTGACTGATACCAGTGGCCAGCACACTCTTCATCACCTCGAATGCTCCCTCCCAGGCAGGTCCGAGAGAACCCGCTCCAAAGAGCTAGGAACTCCAGGGACCACCGAAAGGGAGGTCTCCGAGGCAGATGTCGGAGCCGAGCTCACCAAGGCCGAGGCTCCAAGGGAAGAGCGGTTCGACAAGGGTCCGATGCCACTCACCCCTCGGAGGAGACCATGGAAGCCCGACCACCGAATCCCTCTAAGGAAGGTCTCAAGAGGAGATAAGAGTAGAGGCTGAAGGAACAGAAGGGGTATCCGTCCTCCAGCCGTAGCAGTAACCATTCCCGAAGACTCCAACTCCAAGCTCTGGGGTAGAGTTGAAGGAGGAACTGTAACGGGTGTGGACCAACAGTCGCCTGTTGAGACGGACTATGTAACATTTGGGCCAGTACCTGTGACTTAAGTAATCTACTGACCACTCTCTAGGTCATGATCTGACAGTCTGGATGACCTTGAAGATCGGCTCCGATGGCTCCGTTCGAAAGAAGAGGTGAAGCCGAGCCGAAGTATCGGCTCCAAGGAAGGAGACCTCGACCTCTTCCTGGAATGAGCCATCGGAACCGATACTATAGATCCTGTCGGAGTCGAAGACTTGTCGGAGCCGACAGGAAGCCTCGATGTATCGGCTCCAGCCGGAGCCGATACAGCCACCAAAGTAACGGTGTCGGAGCCGATTGGAGCCGACACCGATGCCTGTGCCACATGGTGGTCGGAACCGATCGGAGCCGACACCGAAGTGGTCGATGCAGATTCGGCACCGATAGCCATCGGTGCCGAAGGCTTTGTTGCCAGAATCGGCTCCAGCCGGAGCCGATCTCGACGGAACGAGTCGGAGCCGAGGCCGCAGGCTTAGACACAGAAGCCTGGGCCTTGGAAGATTTAGCTGATTTTGATGGAGCCAACTTAGCCGGAGAGCCCTCCGGCTTAAGAAGGCCCCTAAGTATCAGCTTGTTGCGTCTTTCCTGCAGGACTCTCTGGCTGAAGGAATGACAAATAGCACAGGAGTCCTGCAGGTGAAGAGGCCCCAGGCAATACAGGCAAGAAGTGTGACCGTCTGTCAGAGACATCTTCTGACAGCACGAGTCACACTTCTTAAAACCTGAGACCCTCTCCTTTGACATGGTGCTACAAACACACACACACACCAGTCAAAAATTTAAATTAAAGAAATTACCAAAAAGGTATTCCTAAAAACAAACACACACACACCCTAACAGGGAGGGGATGGGATGGGTAAAGTTTGACTAAAAAAAATTAACAGAGACAGGGATTTTCTGTCAGGAAATCTAAAAAATTAACTTATAATTAACAATAAAAGGTTTTTTTTAACAAAAAGGGGCTTAAATATCAATAAAGTGAATCACTTACCAGGAGCTGGTAAAAGGAGGACCTCATAAGCGAAGCGGCAAACGAGATCTGGGTACTTACCGCCTTGCATCATGGGATATGGGGCTGCCTCGAGCTGGTAAAAGTGACTCTCGAGCTTAGCAAGTGCCGAGTCGGAGCCGAGGGATCGGCTCCGAACCCATCAAGCAAGAATGAAGGCGAGATTGACAACTTAACATTATATATTTACCTTGCAAAACTTCAAGAAAATAGTTACAATTAAATTTTATTTTATAACTGTCGGACCATGAACAGATGATGTTCTCTCTCAGTTTCAGTGCAGTAGCAGACACAATGTCTAGAGCTGGAAGTTTTTTGTATTGTCTTGAAAGAGAAGTAATTACTAGGATTGAGATGTAGGCATGTTTTATTGTTTTATGACTTCCAGGATCTTCAAAGATCTGAGGGATATGTATTTTTTACAGGGAGATGCTAAATTCTGTTGGTCCTGACAATGGCGGTTTAGCTTGGGAACTAAAGTCAGGTGACAAAAGATGATGTCATCAAAGCTAACCCAGCAGTAATATTTGATATTAACTTAAGAACTCTCTGAGAGAGAGAGAGAGACTGGATATTTTGTATCTATCTTTTGACCTGACAACAACATCAGCTAGATCATCCATTCACCACCTTTGTTTGCTCTGTAAGTAAGTTTTGAGGGCATAGTAACTTTTAGATTCAGACAGGAATATAGTAAAATAAAGCTTAGATGTTTTCTTTATTTATTTGAGACTGTCCTGCAATATTGTTTTAAATATTTCCTTTGTGTTTTTTTCGGAATCCCAGTAGTCAGATGGCTAACCGACGACATTTCTGGATAATTAAACCGAGAACCGAAATATTTAGAAGCGAAAATATACCAATGATGGATAGTGTGCTGATTAAATAAAGTACAAAACCGAAAACAAGGTACGTCGTGGTCAGGGTAGGCAAGGAATACAGTACGAATTAAAATCTTTGTGAGGAATTTGCTTTCCACAAGCAATGCAATTATTAACTTTTACTGACATTGGTAAGGAACAGGAAAAAGTTTCCCCAATGGGGTACTTAGCTTTAGTTGAAGACTTCAGTTCTGAAATTCGAAAATGAAAATTTCAGGAGTCGGCCGAACGGCACTTGCGAACTGCTTCTGCTTCGGGCACCGCACGGCAAGAGAAAGACTGATGTAATGGCGTCAGCTGCATGTTTTATACCTCTGACGTCATGGAAGAAGGGACAGCAACCGAAGCAGGACCCAAGACTTTGTTAATCAGGCCAACTGAGGGCTACTGCAAGCAGATAACCCAAATGTAATGACTGCAACAGTGGAACATGAAGAACATCCTGACGTCAGTCTTGGAGCGACAGCAACAGACACAGAAATACTAAGCCTCTGGTATTCGTGCAGACTGAGGGCTATCCCTGGCAGGATAACCCAAGTGTGATGACTGCAACAGTAAAACACGAACATCCATCTCCACATTGGTCTTGGAAGTGACCCTGGGACTTTTTGAACCACATTTTTTGACCACCTTGTTGATTCATGGAAAAGGTCCTTTGAGGGGTCGAAAAACATATGCCCACAGCTCACAGGGTTTTACTTTCCTGCTCACACTTGGATAGTGTGTCTTTAACCTTGGGGGGAAACAGTGAACTTCCATCAAAAGGAGCACTGATGAAAGAAGATGTGAAGGGCTCTACCAAATCATATAGGCACATCCAGGCATGCTTCCTAATGGAAATGTCTGAACCCGCTGCCCTTGAGGTACCTTTAGCTGCATGTGAAATGAGCCTCATGGACAAATTTGAAATGGACTGTAGGGTAGCCAACTGTGAGGCAACAGAACTTTCTGCCTCAGAAGTAACAGTCCATAAGAGGGATTCGGTGAGTTATTTTATCAGCCAACTGTGAGGCAACAGAACTTTCTGCCTCAGAAGTAACGGTCCCTGAGAGGGATTCGGTGAGTTATTTTATCAAATCCCTCTGAAGCCTAGTAAAGTGTGTGAAATAGATTAGTGACTGAAGTGCAAAGGTTGCTGAAGCATATACATGCTTCCCAAATCTGTCCATCACCCTAGACTCCTTGTTAGGAGGATGAACAGAGGAACTTTGTTCCGCAAGTTCCTTTTTTGTGGCCACCAATATGACCATAACATCCACATGTACTCCCTTACTCCAAAAATCCCTATCCTTGGTCAATGCCAGAATCCTGTCTGGTGTTTTGGGGATTTGCTCAACTGAGTCAGGTTCCTTCCACACCCACCAAAAGATCAAATCAATAAGCTCATCAGTGGGCAGAGTCACCTAAGAGGCAGATGGGCCATACCAAAAGACTTCCAGGAATACAGACTCCTCCTGGGAAGGGTTGTCGGTTGACTAACCACCTCTTTGTTTTAGGATCTCTAGGATGTCTCCAAAGAAGACATCAGCAGATGGTGATCCCCCTCATCAAAGTCAGTGTCTTCCACGAGAGACACTTGAAGGGAGTCTACGTGCCTCCTTTTACACTTTTTCTTCCTAGGGACTTTTTCAGCGGGGTGTTCCGGAAAAGTAATCAATATACCCGGAGGTGTATCCTGGAGACTTTGAGCTGGCTGTCCTTGTGAAGTAGGATGTTGAGGCTCTTGACATAAAGACAAGTGGGTCTGGGAAATGGAAGCCAAGGAAGGTAGATGTGTCCTTTCTCTTGGAGCATTGAAAACTCTCTTCACTACCTCAAAGGCAGAACACCCTGGGGAGGAAGAAGCCAATGGCTCAGAGAAGATATTCTTCCTAACTATCGACTTCTTCTGACCTGAAGGCAAATAGCTCAAAGCAGGGACAGGACCCCAGCTGTCAAGGGCCAAGGCTCCGAGGGGCAGAGATGGCTCTAACAACCTCAGAGTTGACTCTAACACCCTGGATCCAGTGCCAACGCCACATCTCCAAGAGTTATCAAGCTCCAATGTGCTCGGAGCTGGTCAACTCAGCGACAGTACAGGAGTAGAAAATACAATGAACTTCGGACCCGATATGGATGAATCTGGGATTCTCAGTTTCAGCTGCTCTGAAACTGAAGGTCGGATTGGAGAAGGAGACAAAATTGGTGAAGTATTACTTATGAAGGTCTCCAGACTCAATGGAGCAACAGCCAAGAGAACCCCTATTTGTATTTGCATTGAGAGAAATTTCCTCATCATCCTATCCACATCTGCTTTGGTCAAACTTCTTGATAATCAAGAGGATGACACAATGGATGAGGTCCTGGAGTGGTGGTGACTCTCCAGGAATAGGTATGGGGGATGGGATCCAGAGAAGAATCATACTGAGTCCAAGGAAGCTTCTTTGGATCGAGTGGGTCAGATCCAACAATGAGGATTTGGCAACAGAAGCTGCAACATCTGAGTGTTTCGCATCCAATGAAGTTTAGATATTTTTTTAGGGGTTCTGCACCAGTAGCCAAGCTTGGAACAGAAGATCTGCAAGAGTTCAAAGGACTTTTATTTTCTTTTTTCTGTATTTTCTCAGGAGGGTCTTGAACTCCAGGTACTGTCTGAGAAGAAGTGGAAGGAAGTAAACCTTTAATAAGAAGCTTATTTTTCCAATACACCAAAGCTTGTGGATTAAAGGCCTTACATATATCACAGGACATGGTCAAATGAACCAGACCTAGACAGTAGATGCACGAATCATGTATATCTGACAAAGGTATCTTGTGGTCACAGGCCTTGCATTTTTTTAAAACTTATTGCTTTTTTGACCATTCCAATAGTATATATCCAAAAAGCTACACACTAAGAGAAAGAGAACATTTTTTCTTTTTTGGAAATAAAGAATTTAATGGGAAAAATTATCAACAATGGTAACAGAGACTACCACTAGGGCATCTCAGGAAATAAAATCAAGAAAATACCAACAATGGTAATACAAACTTACACTAAAAAGTGTAGAAGTGCAGAAAGGGTAAGAGAGGGCTATTACAGAACAAAAATAAAATGAAAAATACATTAAATCTGTTTTTTTTTTTACTCACAACTACAACAAAGCTTGAGAGCCAACTCCAACCACGTCCATACGTGAAGGCGGCAAACAAAATCTGATTTACTGCATTACGGGTAAGAGAGCTGTAGAGCTTTCAGTGTATCCACAAGCTGTAAAAAGTTTCCGAGTTGGATCCGAGGGTCGGATGATCCAAACCCAATCGCTGGGGAATGAATGAAAATGACATCATCAGATCTCAAGTTTCTTTTTGGAGTGCTTTCCTAACATCTTTACCTTTTTCTCTGTTAAATAAAAAGATAGTGTTCAGTCCACTTAGTCTTACGATTTGTTGAATTTTAAACCCAAATCATTATTTCTGTGTCATGGTTAGGCCCTAGACTTAAAAAAGACAATGCTTTGAAGTCTTTTAGGCTTAGTTGTCTACCAGAAGCATGCTTACTATATATTTTGAAGGAAAATTAATACCCACTACAGAACTCACCTTCAAGATTATTATACTCAAATAATTTTTGAGTTCTGGAAGAGGAAGGGATGAATAAAAAAGAAGAGATTTATTTTTTAAGAAACTGTAGCAGAGTGACTAGTAGTTATGCAACATCGATAAGACTGATGAGGCTGCAAGCAAATACTGACTATGGAATCATCACAGCATTTCAACCCCTTAGTGGTACAAGACAAGCATAACCCTTCAAAGACAGTAGTGATAATAAAAAATGACAATACCATTGCAGATTACCAAAAAAACCCCCACCAAACAGCACTTATATAACGACATTATACAAGTGCTGTTTGGCGGGTTTTTTTTTGTTTTGTTTTAAAGTTTTTTTTTTACCACCGTCAGTTGGGATTGTTTTTTCTTTGTGTGACCAGTGCAGATTAACTGGGAGGTAAACTAAATGTTATGATTTACTGTTAAAGTGACCCTCTTACCAAAATAACTGCAATAATCATAATAGAAAGTCTTGGGGCTTTTTTTTCTATTTTGAATTTGTGGTCTAAAGAGAGATTGCTTTGCAATAAATATTTTTAGTGTAGCACAAATACCAAGGATTTGCTGGGCAACAAAGTACATGTTAAATTATAAAAATGTACTTATCTACTTTTGTTTACCTGGATAGTCCGACTGGACGATAACCCATTTTCTGCAGAGCCCCAGTGAGAAAAGCTCCACAGCAAAAAAAAAAAAAAAAAAAAACACTAACAGCATTTTTTACAAAAATATTATACAAAATAAAGATTTTTAACAAGACATAAGGCAAAAATATAACATCAATGAAAGTTCAGTAATGTACAAATAATAAGTGCACAAAAAAATAACAGAAATCAGACTGATTACATAATTTTACATGTAGTACATGCTGATCATATGAGTTTTATCCTTAGTATAGTCAACAGAGTTAGAGAAAGTAGTTAGAGATCCATTAGAGGGAGGCAGGATATAGAGGTTGGGTAAATAACAATAGGACAATGCATGGGAGGTAAACAGAAGAGTACAGAAGGGAGGGGTAGTAATAAGAAAAAAGGGTGAGATTAGATTAACAGGTGGAGGGACAGAGGAGAAACTATAAACAGAAAAGCAGGCTAGTAAGAGAAGGGAAGTTAGCAGGATAATTACAGGAATATGAAGGGAAGGAAAGTTGGTGAAGCAGGAAATACAGAAGTTAGAAATAGTTATGATGAACATTAGCTTAAGAGAGTTAGTAGATAAGGAATGGTTTTAGTTAGTACTGGTACATGAGCAAAGCCAACTGTTGCTAAGGAAAATTTATTAGGAGTTTATTACACTGAGATGGGTTGACCGTGGTTAAGATATCCTGAGGGATGGTATTACAAATTTTAGAGATGTAGTTGTTGGATTTAGAAACCTGTAATAAGGATTTGTTGGAGGTCTAGAGAAGATCGGTGTTAGTATAAGGCTGGAGCAATGTTGAAGGGCGGGGGTTTTATCAGGTTGATGTATGATTCTGTGAGCTGAGGCAAGTTGAGTGCAAGTTAAGTGGTGGCGTAGCTCTAGACAATTTAGCTGATATAAGGCAGAACAGTGATGAGACCTATGTGGCATGTTGGCAGTGAATTTTGCAGTTTTATTACAGGTTAGTTTTGCTTGGGTTTGTGAAGCTAGGAGAGGCATATAGTAGGGTGGAAAGTAGATGTGCCCGGGCTACATTCTGTCTCGTGTTGTTAATTTGGTAGAGCTTTATTCTATACAATGAACCTAGTTTAATATGCATCTTCCTAATAGATTGTGATATGTGTAGAGCAAATATTAATCTGTTGTGGATTATTAGAAGTAATAATTTAGTTTGGGTGATGGCTGATACTGGAGGAATGTATTAGGAATGGCGATGGGTGATCAAATCCTTCTACGTGGCACATCTCATCACAAAAGGTTTCTCATCCAGGAAAAAAGTGGTCATTGTTCCCCTCTACACTTCATTTATTAGACCCACTATAGTGTATAACGCCCCTTTTGGTATGTACCTTACAAGACATCTACAACAACTGGAAAGGCAGCAGAAATACTTCACAAAGAGGATTACCGGCCTCAAACAGATGCCCTACGCAGACCGTCTCAAAAAACTGCAGCTTTACTCCGTCGCATATCGCCTACTCAGAAGCAATCTCTGCCTAACACACAAAGCTAGGTCAACCCCAGAGCTTTTGGACATGCTCAACTTAAAGAAATCCCAATCCCTCCGAGCTACACGCTCTAGGGAGCTAAACCTTGTCACCACAATAAACAGAACATGCTGGAGGGATAGATTCCTGTCCCAGAGTCTTCCCATACTCTGGAACAGACTACCTATCTATGTCAAGCAGAGCTCCTCATTAACACTCTTCAAGAAAAATCTTGATGATTGGATAAGAGATAGGAAATTCACCCCGGGGATCAGTTCTGTGGCTCTGCTCGACAGTGGCATAGGAAAATAATTTTCTTGGGTGGTGAAAGCCAGGGTACCTTTTGGCTAGGCTTATATAGGCCCTAGGGCCAATAGCCTAGTACCTACCTATGAACCTATGAATCAGTTTAGTCTTGGAAGGGTTCAAAATTAGTTGAGATTCCAAATAGCCATGATTCAATTGCTGTAAAGGACTGTTGTGTTACTGAAACAAGTTTTGGAGAGAGTGCAGTACAGATAAGTGTTGAGTCATCAAAGAAAACCACACAAAAGGAATACCTTCTTGTTTCTGAGGTAGGCTTTCTTGGCGGAAATACGTCCACGCTTTGCTTCTAACTGTCGCACTGTCTGCTGCAGCCTCTTTAGCTCTTCCCTTTGAGACGTTACAGATGTTGTCATCACCTCTTTTTCAAGCATTGCTTCCAAACTTTCGTAAGTGTCATAGTAAACCACATCATCTTGCTTTTCTGTTAACAGCAGATAAAAAAATTCCTTGAAGAACAAAGTTTATTCTGAAGGACTTAATAATGAGCTGAAATTAAATAATTTATTTGCTAAAATATAATTTACATAATTAGTACAAGCAAACTACAAATGTGACCTGACTAAAATGCTTAGAAATGGCTGTATACATCCCAACACAAATGTATAAAATAAAATCTATCCATCCACTTTCTGATACCTTGCTTTATCCGTGTACAGGGGTTGAAGGGATACTGTAGTAAAGACATAACCTAAGCTAGCATAAACAGTTGTGAAGCCTCAACTGAAGTTAATTCAACTTTTATAATCGTGCTTTATAAAGCAGCACTTTCAAAGCAGATGAAATGTGAACAAGCAAATGTTAAATATTAGGAAAACAGCTAAAATGAACATTAAATAAACTTTGACGTGGAGATGAAACAGAGAATATTAAGTTTCCTAGTCTGACAAGACACGCAGCTGGTCAATTTTCCAATCCTCAATCTTACTTTTCTTGAAGCAAGTGACACTGATGCCAAAAGTTCAACTATTTCCACTCTGACCTAAATTAATCTACTCCACAGCATTCTTCTTAAAATGGGCCATATGTATGCTTGTGACAATGCACACTGTGATACATTTATTTATTTATTTATTTCATTTGTTAACTGGTAGTGCCCGACTGGGCCAGAAGTCCGTTTTCAGTGGAGACCTGGGGAGAAAATCTCCAAGAAGGTTTACACAGATTTTTACATTTGACATACAACAAATATTACAAAGAAATAATAGTACATAAAATACACATACAAATAGCATTTCAAATTTCATGGTTCTTAACATGGTGTCTATAAAGTAACAATGGTGGTCATATTAAGCAAACAGTTTAACCATATTTCTCTTTTCTTGCGATAAGTTATGTTCTGAGAGTAAGAAGGCTTAAGTATCCAGGAGGTATAGAGAAATGGGAACAAAGGAGTTAGACACTGGTGGGTTGAAATGATTAGCCTGGATGGCTATTAAGGGAATTCATTCCTCACACTCATCAGATTACCTTTAGCTACCACTATAAACACCTTCCTGCTAATTAAGAAACAACAAAAAACTATTAGCGCCCCTATTGCTAGCAAGCAATTTTCCTTAACACAACTGCCTAATTTAAATGGAATTCTACCAGTTGCAGCTGGTTAGAAGGACCATCTACCCACTGGGAAATGGAAAGACGGCATTTCTGATCTATCAAGGAAATTCCTCTTCTAGATCAATTGATCTGAAAAGAACGTATATTGTTCTTGTCAGGGATTTGGGATGCATGGCTGGGTTAAAAAGGCCCTGGTCGTCATTAGCCTAGTACACACCTATGAATATATCCATAATATTTAACATCAAGACACCTCTTTGATTTGTTCTGCAGCTGAGATGTATAACAAACAGTAATCCATGAGAGTGGAATGACCCTCAAGAATGCTCCAGAACACAGCTTGGAAGCATAAGTCCTAGATTACAGTCTCAGTAACAGAGGACTGACTTCCAGAATCACGATTAAGACATAGAGCACTTGGTGAAAGACAACAACACAGACCAATGAGCATTTTAACAAGTATTGGCAATAAATAATTTAAAATGAGCAAAGAAGGCAGCTACTCCTGGAATGGAGTAATCTCTGACTGCAGAAAAGGTCAGCAGGCAGAGATGCTCAATAGCAGAAGACAACACAGCTGCTAATCTACTAAGAAGTGTGTGACTTTAAATTGAAACCCTTCTCTCTCAACACAGCCCACATATCAACTACGAGGAATCTAAATGGAAACTGAAAGCCTTTCCCTCTTCCTGGAGTAAGGGACATTAATCTAGCTAATTAAACCAATGCAACCATTTTAGAGAACACAAGAACAGGCAGTGCACCACCAGGGAGTTTCCACTCCTGTGGAAGAAACATGGAAAAAGTGGTTTGGTACAGAGACAAAGTCAGAATCAACTTCTAATAATAACTGGAACTGAATATGGAGACTGGACCGCAAAAGGGACACAGAAGGTCTCCACACCTGGGTGCCTGAAGCTCTGGGAACTTTCTAAAAGAGGTAGAGCTACAAGAAATGGAGAGAAGTTCAGAATTAAACTCCAGCACTGCTGAGCCCAAAGGCCAAACACAGGACAGTCAAGACTGAACCATGATCATTCAGAATATGCCTTCTTCACATAATGGTTCAAACCGTTTAAATCCAAAATGGGTCTGAGATGCCCTGTTTTCTTTGGCACTAAAAAGAAGCATGAGTAAGTTCCAAATCCTATCTGGTCAGGTGGGACCTTCTGGATTACTCTTTTTTTTTTTCTAGCACCTTTTGTATTTTTTGTGCTGCTTCCTTCCTCTGACTGGGTGGAATGTTGGGAAAAAGGTATGAAATAACCTCTGGATATTATTCTTAGCCCCTATAAATCAGTTGTGATATTTGTCCAGCCATCTAGGCATAAACAGAGTCAACCTCTGACTGTCTCCAAAGCTGGACAGTCACGCAGCACTTCAGGAGCACTGACAGGGCCTGTCAGAAAATGATTCTCTAAAACCCTGGTTTTACGGGTCTCCTCTGCCTCTAGGGTGACTTCTACCATTAAAATATTTTCCTCAGCCTCTGGAGGAATTACCCCTGCACGAATCCTGGAAAAGTCCCGGAGATTTACGGAACCACATCTTCTTACCACCTCTTTGGTTTTTAGAAAAAGTCCATTGAGGGGTAGAAAATTTGATTCCCATGGCATACAGGGTCTTTCCTTCTTGTTCACTGTTGGTAATCATATCCTTTACTGATGTCCCAAACAAAGATGCACCATCAAATGGGGCATTAACAAAAGATGTCTTAAAGGGCTCCGCAAAGTTGCATAGTTGCATCCAGGTGTGTCTCCTTTTGGTGGTATCTGAACCAGCATCATGTGAAGTAGCCTCAGCTGTGTGAGATATCAACTTCACTGAGACACTTGAAATAGACAAAGGAGTGGCCAGGTGAAAGGAAGTCTTCTTGAAATCCTCAGCAGACATGGACTCAGAGAGAGAATTTGATAGTTGATATGTTGTTGCGTCACAGCAAGAGGTTCTCTGGTTCGATTCTTGGCTGGGGTGCCTTCTGTGCAGTCTCTCTATGTCCTCTCTGCATTCGTGTGGGTTTTCTCCCATGTTACAAAGACATGCGTCTGGAGCATTTCTTCCCAGGCCTCCACTGAAAATTGGTTTTGTTCCAAGTTGGACTTTTCCAGTAAATAAATGTTAAATAAATAAAATAAATAAAAAAGCTCTCTGCAGCCTAGTAAAATGTGGCAAGTAATTAACTGACCTCAGAGCGAAGGGAGCTGCCCATGCTCTGGACTCCCTGTTTGGCAAATGGATAGAAGAGGTCTGCTTAGCTAGTTCTTTTTTAGTGGCTGCTGCCACCACCATAGCATCAACTGGACTCTCTTGCTCCAGTGAGGACGGTCTGAAGGAGGACGAAGAATCTGTCTGAGCACTTGGGTATTGGTTTGATAGTGTCCAGCTCCTTCCATGCCTGGCAGGAAATCAGGTCAATAAGGTTGCCCATGGGGGAGGGGGAGTCACCCAAGATGTACATGGTCCAGTACCAAAAGCCTCCAGAAACACAGATTCTTCAGGAGGAGGAGTTTGGGATGACCAGCCACCTTTCTGCTTAAGGATTTCTAGAATATCTCCAAAGGAGATGTCATCAGGTGGTGATCTAGGGGGATCCTTCTCCCTCATCAAAATCAGTGTCTTCTGTGACAGACTCCATGGGGGAGTCTGTGCGTCTCCTCTTACATGTCCTCTTCCAAGGAACCTCCTCTGTGGTATGTCCAGGGGAGGTTTCAGAAGAGAGGAGGAGTTTCTCTAGTGGAACTGTCTGGAGAGTTACTGGAACTGGCTGTCCCTGTGGAGTAGGTTTGATGGACTCACAGATCGGGCCAAAGAGGGATAGGATCCGAGACATGAGACGATGATTCTCTATGGAGAGAGAAATCCCTTTCTACCATCTTGAACACCGAGGCACTAGGGGAAACCCTTTCTTCCCCCCTGGAGGTGAAGCTTTTGAAGGGGGTAGGTCAGGGCCACCCTCAGCTCACAGCCTCAAGGGAAGAACTGGATCCAAGCTGTCCAGAGCCAAGGCTCTGACAGGTAGGGACGGATCCAACAAAACCAGTGCCGAACCCAACTCCTTGGATCTGGCACTGACATCTCTGCTCCGAGACCTGCTCTGATCTGAGGATATCACAGCAGAGTCAGTAAGGGAAATCAGAGTGGAGGAACAAACTCTCCTCAGATTGACAGCGAAACTCTCAAGGATCTCATATCCTGGGACTCAGAAACCACAGGTCGGTCCGGAGAGGGACAAACAATGGACTTGGTAGGCTCACTCATGGATCCAGTATGGAACAAAGCTGGAAGAACCTCCATCTCAATCTGAGCTCTGAGGAATTTACGCATCATCCTATCCACATCTGCCTCTGACACACTTCTGGAAGACCTAGAAGACACCATGGAAGGGTATCAAGAATGTTTCTTTGGAGTCTAGAATTACCGAATGGGCAGAGAAGGAGAAATAAGTTTTATTGCGTACTCCGGGGTATGGCTTCTGTGAGCTGAACTGGTTCTTGAATTCAAGAACTTAGGATCTAAAGTAGTAATAGATGGCAATGGGGATATAACTATAGGAGCCAAACTTTTCGAATTCGATGATGACTTTGGATCTGAGGAAAGGCCAAGAGGTTTAGGATCTGGAGGAGGTCAGATCTGAGAGTTTTCTGATCTTTTCCATCAGCTCTGTGGAAGCCCTTGGGGACTTCAGAAGAGACCTCTTCCTGGAATCCGAATAAATGGATTTAGATGTTTTACAGGGGGGTTGAGCCCAAGAAGCAGCAGGAAGTAACCCTTTAAGGATGAGTTTATTACACCTGTCTGATAAAGCTCTAAGATTAAATGTAGCACAAACTGAACAGGCTGTGTTAAGATGGTCTGGTCCTAGACAATAAACGCACTTCTTGTGGGCATCTTAGTTTGGGATCTTATGCCACAAAAAGTGCACTTTTTAAATCCACTTGGTTTCACTGACACAGTTAAAAGGAGGGGAAAAAACCTATAGTAAGAAAAACAACAATACAACATTTTATTTAACATTTGTTAACCGGGAAAGTCCGACTTGGAATGAAGCCAATTTTCAGCGGAGGCCCGGGGAGAAACGCTCCAGATGTATGTCGAACCGGAGAACCTCTTGCTGTGAGGCAACAAAGTACAGTTGTGTACACTTACCATAAATGTAGATGTTCGAGTGTATTCACTGTTGCAGTCATTACATTTGGGTAATCTGCTGGCAGGTTGCCCTCAGTCGGCCTGAACTCCAAAGTCTTGGGTCCTGTGTCAGTTGCTGTCTTCTCTTCCATGACGTCAGGTTGTCAGGGGTATAAAACATGCAGCCGACACCATTTTCTTTAGTTTTTCTTGCCCCCGATGTCAGGTGCCCCCAAAAAGGTAGCAATATTATAAATATTTATAAATATATACATGCATCAATATAAACTTTACCTTCATCTACAAACAAATACACCACATAGATTGTAGAAGATAGAGAAGGAAAGATAAGCTGTAGAATGACAGGAGGATGGCGAAAGGGTAACCTGGACTGCAACAGTGAATATACTCGAACATCTAAATTTATGTTAAGTGTACACAACTGTACTATGTTCTTCGTGTTTCACCATTGCAGTCATTACATTTGGGTAGAATCCCAAAGCTATGGTTGGGAGGCTGGAGCTAAACAGCATTAGGTGAGGCTATAAGACCCTGCAGCACTGTGGTGGCAAAGCCTGCCCTGGAGTTAGAGTAGAGAGGCAAATGGTAATGCTTTGTAAAGGTGTAAACAGAACTCCAAGTAGCAGCCTCTAGAATGCCCTTGGTTGGTACTCCTCTGAGAAAGGCTGCTGAAGTAGCTGCAGCCCTGGTGGAGTGAGACCTTATGCCCTTGGGCACCGGTTTGCCATGGTGTAAGTAGCAGAAACGGATGCAATGGCTTATCCACTTTGAAATTGTCTGCTTTGAAATAGTCTTTCCTTCTGATCCTGCAGCATATGACACTAGTAATTGCTCAGTTTTTCTTAGAGCTTCAGTCCTGTTCAAGTAGAATCTTAGCTGTCTGTGTACGTCCAAGGAATGCAGAATTCTCTCCCCTTTGTTCTGCGGATTTGGATGAAAAGTTGGCAGATGAATTGCTTGGTTAAGAGCCACACTGGAAACCACCTTAGGCATAAAAGTAGGATTTGTCCTCAGAGACACCCTGTCTGGGTAAAATATGATAAAAGGCTCTACAGCCATGAGGGCCTGTAGCTCTGAAACTCTTCTTGCTGAAGTAATTGCTAGTAGCAGAACTGTCTTTCATGATAAGAACTTTATATCAGCGGTAGCAGCTGGTTCAAATGGAGGCAGGATGAGCTTTTCCAACACATAATTGAGGTCCCATGCAGGTAATGGTGATCTTCTAGGAGGCCTTAAATTTTTGGCTCCTCTAAGATACTGCTTTAGTAAAGGATGAGAAAAGATTGGTGGCTCTATATTGTAATGAGCTGAAATGGCAGAGGCATGGATTTTGACTGATGAGAAAGACAGGTCTTTGTCAAGCATCTCAGTTAAGTATTGTAATATCTGAGGAATATGCGGTTCTGCTGTTTCAGTTCCTTGTGCTTGATTCCAAGCACAGAATCTCTTCCATTTGTCAGCATAAGATTTTCTAGTACTAGGCCTTCTGGCTTCCAAAATGACATCCATCACAGCTTTACTGAGAGGTGTCATTTGTATGATTACAGGATTAGCCATGCTGCCAAGTTCAGAGTCTGTAGTTGATTGTGCAGGATCTGATTGCTTTGCTGGGACAGTAGTTGTGGTTTTTGAGGCAAGGTCCAAGCTGGGACAAGTTCCTTAGGATTGGGTACCAGTATTGGCGGGGACAGTCTGGGGCAATTAATATCATCTTTGGCTTCTCTTGTCTGACTTTTAGGAGGACCTTGGGTAGAAGAGGCAGAGGAGGAAAGGCGTAAACTGATAGGTTTTTCCAACTGAAGGATAGGGCGTCCACTTTCCATGCTTGTCTGTGGTAAGTCCTTGTGCAGAATCTTTTCAGTTGATAATTTTGAGGAGAGGCAAATAGATCTATGTCTGGGCTCCCCCATTTCTCTGCTATCATGCTGAAGACTTGTGAATTTAGTTTCCACTCGTGAGGATCCATAAGGTTTCTGCTTAAATCATCTGCCAGAGTGTTTTGCTTTCCTGGCAGGAATTGAGCTTGAAGATTTATTTGGTAGGTCAAAGCTGTGTCCCACAGTGCCATGACTAATCTGCAAAGGGGGTATGAGTGTGTGCCCCCTTGCTTGTTTATATACCACATGACTGTGGTGTTGTCCGTCTTTATCAGTAGTTGTCCTGTTGTCCTGGATGAAGTAAGTCCTTGAAGGCTGTCAGGGCATTTTGAACAGCTAGCATCTCTTTCTGGTTGATATGTAGATGCATTTGATTTGGTGCCCATATGCCCTGAATGCATCTTCCTGCCATGTTGGCCCCCAAGGCATAATCTGATGCATCTGTTAAGGTTTGGCTGGCAGGGGGTAGACTGAAGGGCCGTCCCATGTTTTGGTGACAGGCCTTTGCCCACCATACAAACTTCTGTTGCAGGCAGGGAATGAGAGGAATCATTGTTTCCAGACTGTGTGAATGTTGACTCCATAAACTTTTTAAGTAACACTGAAGTTTCCTCATATGCAGTCTTGCATATGTAATTAGTAGGATGCAGGATGCCATGAAGCCCAGAGCCTGCACAATTTGTCTTGCAGAAGACTGGATTTTTGTTGCCATCAGTTTGAAGTAAGTAGTCAGTTGCCTTTGTCTGTCTGGCATGAGGTAAGCCATCTGGGCAGTTGTATTCAAGCTTGCACCCAGGAATGTTATCTTTTGAGAAGGTACCAGTTGTGATTTCTTTTCGTTTATTGTGTACCCTAGGCCTGTTGGAAGCCTTTTCACAAATGCCAGGTGTCGTAAAAGAGTGTCCCTGTTCTCTGCTTGAATGAGACAAGTCGTCCAAGTAAGGATATATCTGAATACTTCTTTGTCTGCAAAATGCAATTACTGGTGCCAGGCACTTTGTAAAGACCCTGGGTGCAGTAGATAAGCCAAAGGGCAGTGCAGATAATTGGTAGTGCATTGTACCAGCTTTGAATCTGAGGTATCTTCTGCACGACTGTCTTATTGGGACATGCAGGTATGCCTCTTTTAGGTCTAAAGTCACCAGCCAAGCATTCTTGCCCAGCATGGGCAGAAGCTGTTGCAAGGTGAGCATTTTGAATTTTGGAATGTCCAGGTATGTGTTCAAAATAGATAAATCCAGTACTGGCCGCCAGGCCTTGTCCTTTCTGGGTACCAAGAACAGTCTGAGTAAAAACCTTGTCCTTTTTCCTGTTCTGGTACTGTCTGAATGGCCCCCATATCGATGAGGGACGTAACCTGTTTCTGTGCCTCTGCCCATTGTTTTTTTGGCAGATCTGGCCAACCATTTGCCATTGGCAGAGTGTGGAAATGGAATCTGTATCCCTGTGATACGATGTTTAGTACCCACTTGTCCTGGGTAACTGCCAATTTTGGGCAAAAAGTGCTAATTTCCCCATGTGGGTGCTGCCAAAAGATAAGTGCTTGGTGTAGGCAGAGGGAAGTCATTGGGATTGCTTTTTGTAGGTTTGCGCTTTATCTCCTCCAGATTTGGAGGTGGATGCGCCTCATTGCTTTGACCTGTATGAGTCTTGAGCCTGGTACCCTTAGGGCGTCTGGACTTACCCCTTTGAGCTCTGTCTGACACAGGAAAGGACCAATTTTTTGTAGGCCCGTGTCTACTGAATCTAGGTGGCTGCACCTGTAAGAAATCTTTAACAGTTTGCATAGACTTAGCTTTGTCTTCCATTTTCTTTAAAACCTCTTCTGCCTTAATACCAAACAGAGAATCATGCTGTAAAGGTGCATCTAGTAATTTAGCTTTAACATGATCAGGCAAATTTAACCAGGCATGCCTCCTAATCACAGATCCAGTAACTACGGCCCTGCAGGAGGCCTCTAAAGAATCAAAACCACATTGCAAAGTATGCTTTCCAAGTTGTTCAGCTGCATGAAATAATTCCTGCAATTCCTTATTTTCTGCACATTCTGAAATCAACATCATTTTCTGTTTCAGCAATCCCATAACATGTTGATACTTAAGCATATGAAATTGACAGTTTAAGGCCCTGATTGCCAAGGTTGCAGATGTATAAACCTTTTTTCCCCATCTGTCCAGTACCCTTGAATCTCTGTCGGAGGGGGTAGGGTTTTTTGCTGTTGAGGCCTTAACTCCCTTTGGACCCTGTGAAATAGTTTCAGGATCAGCAGCAGGGTTTCTAAATAAAAATTTATAGAGTTAGGGACCCTGTAATATCTGTCAGGCTTACTGGGAGCTGGAGGTAAGGAGTCAGGGGTCAGGCTTGACTCCGAAAACACATCATCCACAATGTCTAAAACAGGGGGAATGGCTAAAGGCTTGTGCTGAGGGAGAAGAAGGAAATCCCTGAGCCTCGTTTTTGATAATGAGAAGTCTTGACTCCCCCAGTGAAAATGCTCCCTCAAAGTATGCAAGGTTTTTCCAAATGAATAATACTCAGGAGGAGATGCAGATGGAAAAGACTCCTCAGCATCAGAATCCTCATAGGGAGGTAAAGATAATTCCTGATCAGAAGAGGAATCAGAAGAAATAGAAACCTGATCTGAAGATTCATAGTCAGTGTCTTGCCTAGGCCTCTTATCTAGAGGGGGATGGGTACCCCTGATCAAGGTAATAAGGTCTTCAGCCATTTTGATCATGTGTTTTTTAGGCATAGAGGCCTGTGCATGTGGCTCAGGCATCGTTATTTTAGTTTTAGAAGATGTCTTTGCCTTTGGTTTTGCAGCTTTCATCGGTTTGATATATAAATGTTGAGGTCTGAATACAACCTCAGAAGCCAGTGTCTGCTCAGCGGCTCTGGACCCATCCGAGGGAGATACATCCGTCGGTCCAATACCTTGAGTATCTTGCTGTATGCCGGACTCCACATGGGTGTCGGTAGAGGCCTGCGACTCGAAGGTAGCGGGCATCAGGGGCTGCGAAAGCGCCTCACTGAGTACCGGCAAACCAGCGACTGGCTTAGGAGAAGCTTCGTCGTCAGTTTTGGATCTCGACTGCCTTTCTCTGTCCTTTTCTTTGCGTTTTTTATGTACTTCGGTAGTCAGATTGCTATCAGATGACATTTCTGGGTAGTTAAATCTGTTTCCAAAATACTTAGATGCAAAAATATACCGATGCTTAACAGTGCGTTGGTTAAATCTAGCACAAAACTGACAGCCAGGCGCGTTGTGATCAGGGCCTAGGCAAGGAATACAGTATAAATGGAAATCCTTATGAGGTATTTGCTTCCCACAATTATTATCTTTTTCTGACATCGGTAAAAAGCAAGAAAAAAGTTTCCCCAATGGGGTACTTAGCTTTAGTGAAGACTTCGGTTCTGAAACTCAAACTCGAATATTTCAGTAGCCGGCCGACCGGCACTTGCAAAATGCTTCTGCTTCTGGCACCGTGCTACAAGAAAGACTAAAGAAAATGGCGTCGGCTGCATGTTTTATACCCCTGACGACCTGATGTCATGGAAGAGAAGACAGCAGCCAACGCAGGACACAAGACTTTGGAATTCAGGCTGACTGAAGGAAACCTGTCAGCAGATTACCCAAATGTAATGACTGCAACAGTGAAACACGAAGAACATCACTACCACTGCACCACTGTGCATAACACTTCTTTCTCTCTCTTTTTTTTTTTCTTTCGGAAAGAAAAAGTAGCTGTTAGGCAGAAACTACCAAATAAAAACGGTAATATTAACCAAAAACAGCCTGGAAGATGAAAGGAAAATATCAGCTATGGCATTTAAGAAAAATATCTAACAGGTAAAGGAAAGTACCAACAATGGTAAGAAGCCTACTAAAGCTTAGTAGAAAGTCAAAGAAAGGCGCAAGAAAATCCTAATGCCACCGACCACTAAGAGGGAGGATATAGGAAAAAAATTAACAAGGTTTAAGAAGAAAGAATAGCTGTGTAAAATCTTACCATAACCATAGATGTCCTTTCTTCTACATGCTGAAGTATCCATAACATGAGGGAGTCCACCTCCGGTTGACTCGTATGTCTAGCTGTTATACGAAAGTTAACAGGCTACTGTGAAGGTACGTGCCACAGCCCGCATCACACAGCGTACATAGGCCATAAAAAGACATTGAGCGTAAAGCGGACGTCAGCATGCACCTACCTCAGAACTGACTGCTGCTAAGCACCAGCATTAAGGGAGCGAGTACCCAGAAGTCAGGCAAGTATTAGGGGGAAGGGGGGACTATACTACAGCATATAGAAGAGAAGGACATCTATGGTTATGGTAAGATTTTACACAACTATTCTATATCCTCCTAGTCATATGCTGCAGTATCCATAACATGAGGGAGAATCCCAAAGCTCATACATCAGAAGGATTGGGAGGAGGAGCAGAAGCATTTTCCACAAATCCATGTAGAATAGCCCTGGCAAATCCTGCTCTGGAACTGGAGATAACATCCAATTTGTAGGGTTTGGTGAAAGTGTAAACAGATGACCATGCAGCTGCCTCCAAAATGGAAGCTGTATCCAAACCTTTAAAGCAGGTCCCAGAAGAAGACACATTTCCAGTAGAGTGTGCCTTAACTGGAGAAGGAAGATCTTTCCCATTTGCGGTGTAACAGAATGTAATGGATTTAGAAATCCAGAAGGAAATAGTTTGCCTGGAAGCAGGATGTCCCAGGGCTCTTGGGTGATAGGAAATAAAAAGCCTATCAGACTTATGGATGGACTTGGTCTTTGCCAAGTAGTATCTGAGCTGTCTGTGCACATCCAAAGTATGAAGGATCCTTTCACTAGAGGACTGTAGAAATGTGAAGAAGGTAGGGAGACTGATGGCCTGATTCAGTGATAGCTCATTCACTATCTTAGACATGAAGGATCAGTTAGTACATAGAGATATCCTGTCCTGATGGAAAACTGTGAAAAGGAGATGATGCAGTGAGGGCCTGCAGCTCAGAAACACTTCTGGCTGAGGTAATAGCCACCAGGAGAACAGTTTTCCATGTGCAATGTTGTACAGAAGAGGTCTTAGCTGGCTCAAAAGGAGCTAAGGTAAGTTTTTCCAACACAAAGTTCAGATCCCATGGGGGAGAAATTGGTTTCCTTGATGGTCTAATGTGTAGAACTCCTTTCAGGAACAACTTGACTTCCAACCTGGATGTCAAGGGAGGAGTCAAAGGTAAACATGCTGAGACGGCAGAAAAATGTGCCTTGATGGAAGAATATAACAAGCCACTTTTCATCACTTCACACAGGTAAAACAGGACCACTGGTGGCTCTACAGACAGTGGTTGTAAATTGTTTTTTTTTTTAGTCACCAGACAAAAAACCTCTTCCATTTGGATAGATAGGATTTTCTTGTAATGGGATTTCTGGCCTTCCACAGAACCTGTAGAACATCCTCAGTGTAAAGGTGTCTAAAGGGAATCAAAACCCTATCACCCACAGAGTTAGGTTTAGGGTGGACATTTGAGGGAGTATTAGAGTTCCCTTGTCCTGTGTGAGTAGGTCCATCCTGAGGCGTAACTTGTGGTAATTACCCTTGGCTAGGTAACGAAGAAGGGGAAACCAATACTGTCTTGGCCAAAAGGGGGTCACCAGCAAGATTTTTAGTTGTTCTTTTTGAATTTTCAGCAGAACTTTCTGAATAAGAGACAAACATCCTCTTCCAAGCAAAGGAAAGAGAGCCTACCTTCCATGTCCCAGGGGAATGAATCCTGGTACAATATTTGGGAAGATCTCTGTTCATGGGGGAGGCAAACAGATCTACCTGTAGAGTACCCCACTGATGGACCAGGTCCAGGAACACATCCCTGTTTAACTTCCATTCATGGGACTTGGTCATGGACCTGCTTAACGAATCTGCCATCACATTCTGAACTGATGGGATGTAAACAGTCTGTAGAGAAATGTGACTCTGTTGAGCAATCTCCCACACATACAGAGCCAATCTGCAAAGGATGCAGGACTTTGTCCCTCCCCACTTGTTGCTGTACAAGAGAAAGTACAGTTGTGTACACTTACCATAAATGTAGTTGTTTGAGTGTATTCACTGTTGCAGTCATCACTTGTGGGTTATCCCTGCTGGGTAGCCATCGGCCAGCCCAAATACCAGAGTAAAGGTTTCCCTCTTGCATTGGCTGTTCTGTGAGAGTGGCTGACGTCAGGTCATCAGGGCTATACAGGGAGACAGCCGACACCAAAGTGTAGGCAAGAAAGGGAGTAGGTGGGAGGGAAACAGGACTGCAACAGTGAATACACTTGAACATCTACATTTATGGTAAATGTACACAACAGTACTAAGTTCTTCGTGTTTCACTGTTGCAGTCATCACTTGTAGGAAGAATCCCAAAGCTGAGGAAGTGGGTGGAGGAAAGCTGTACAAATTATGGGGATGCTAGCATGCCCTGCAGGATTGCAGATGCAAATCCTGCCCTGGTTTTGGAGAATGTAGCTAACTGGTAGTGCTTGGTGAAAGTGAATATAGATGTGCAAGAATTTCCTTAGTAGGCACCCCCTCAGAAAGGCTGTGCAGGTGGAGACTGCTCTTATGGAATGGGATATGCTGGTTTTGGGTGGACCCTTTCCATGGAAGGTGTCGCAGAAATGTATGCAATGAGAGATCCATTTGGAAAAGGTCTGCTTAGTAATGGGTTTCCCCCTTTGCCCCAGGGGTGAACAAAACCAGGAGTTGGTCAAGTTTCCTGATTGATTTGGTCCTGTCAAGGTAAAATCTCAGCTGTCTCTGCACATCTAAGGTATGCAGAATTCTCGCCCCTCTATTTGTAGGTTTAGGAAAGAAAGTAGGTAGGTGTATGGCCTGGTTAAGGGTTACATCAGAGACCACCTTAGGCATAAAGGAGGGGCTGGTTCTTAGAGAGAACCTGTCCACATGGAAGATGATGAAGGGCTCAGTGGCCATAAGAGCTTGGAGCTCAGATACCATCCTAGCAGAAGTGATGGGTAGCAAAAGGGCGGTTTTCCAAGAGAGGTATTTGAGATCTGCTGAGGAAGCTGGCTCGAAAGTGGGTACAGTCAGCTTTTCCAGGGCAAAGTTTAGATCCCAAGCTGGTGCAGGTGGCCTTCTAGGTGGCCTAATGTGAGCCACACTTCTGAGGAACTGTTTCAAGAAGTGTTGAGGGAATAAAGGCTGATCCAAAGTATGAATCTTGATAGAGGAGTAAGACAAACCCTTATGGAGGAGCTCTGCCAGGTAGTCCAGAACCAGTGGTAAGGAGGCTGTAGTGCTGGAAGTGCCCCTGCTGGAAAACCACCACATGAATCTCTTCCACTTAGAGGAATAACATTTCCTGGTGCTGGGTCTATGAGCCTCCTTAATAATGCCTAACACCTGATTGCGGAGGACTGAAGCGTTATCTGCCTTAGAAGAATCAGCCATGCTGTTAGCTTGAGTGTGACCAGGCTTCCCTCCTTGTTGTGTGAGAAGGTTTGTGGTGGAGGGCAGGAGAAAGGGAGGGTGCATGGTCATGCTGAGAAGCATAGGGCACCAGTGCTGCCTTGGCCAGTCTGGGGCAATCAGGATAGCACTTGGTCCTTCCTCTCTGATCTTGAGTAGTACCCTTGGTATCAAAGGAAGTGGGGGAAAGGCATGAACAAACTGCCCCAGTGGAAGGAGAGGGTGTCCACTCTCCTGGCTTCTGGGTGAAATTGTCTTGAGCAGAATTTGGTCAGATGATGGTTCTGGTAGCTTGCGAAAAGGTATATGTCTGGTTCCCCCAGATGCGACTGATCTGTAAGAAGGTCTCCCCTGTGCAATTGCCACTTGTGGGGATCCATGATCTGTCTGCTTAAGTGATCTTGCCAGGCTGTTTTACCTACCTGGAAGGTACTGAGCTAAAAGATGCAGTCTCAGACTGGAGGCTTACTGCCAGATTTCCATGGCAAGGGGAAAAAAGGGGTAAGAATGAGTACCCCCCCCCCATTTGTTGATGTACCACATGACAGTAGTGTTGTCTCACCTGATTAAGAGCACCCTGGGTGACAGATGCTTTTGAAAGGTTAGGATAGCTCTGTGCACTGCCAGCATCTCTTTCAGATTGATGTGGAGACCTAGAACCTCCTGTTCCCAAAAGGCCTGGGTGTGCAGAGTTCCTGTCTGGGCTCCCCAGGCAATGTCTGAGGCGTTCATGGTCAAGGTTTGCTTGTGTGGGCGAAGGACAAAGGTCAGGCCTTTGTTCAGGGAGCAAGTCTGGGCCCACCAGAGGAGCTCCTTCTTTAAGCTAGGAATTAGTGGGAGTTGGTGCTCCACAGACTACGAGTGTTGGCACCAGAGGCTCGTTAGATACCACTGCAGTTTCCTCATTTGCAATCTGGCAAGGGGTACCAGCAGGATATAGGAAGCCATGTATCCTAGGGCTTGCACTCTTTTCCTGGCTGTGAGGTGGGTCTTGTGTGCCACCTGCTGGAAGTAGGACTGAAGAAAGGTCTGCTTTGGGGGAGGGAGGAAGGCCATTTGTGTGGATGTGTCTAGTGGGGTGCCTAGGAAGGTACAAAGGAGAGGTCCTTTAGGAGCTTTTCCTTGGTTTCTGTCTGAATGAGGCAGTCGTCAAGGTAGGGGAAAATGTGTATGCCTCTCCGCCTGCAGTAAGCAATGACTGGAGACAAGCACTTTCTGAAGACTCTGGGAGGAGTGGCTACGCCAAAGGCCAGTGCAGAGAACTGAAAGTGATGGGACCCTGTACTGAACCTTAGGTAGCTCCTGCAGGACTGTTTGATAAGGATATGCAGGTAGGCAACCTTCATCTAGGGTCATTAGCCAGTCTTGTGGCAGGAGCATGGGTAGAAGTTTTCGTAGTGTTAACATTTTGAATTTTGGAAGCAAAAGGGACAGATTCAGGGTCAAGAGGTCTAGGATAGGTTGCCATGTGCCCTCCTTTCTGGGGACCAGGAATAGTAGAGTAAAATCCTTTCCCGGTCTGTTCCTTGGGCATGGGTTCTACAGCACCTTGGGCATAAAGCTTTTGGATCTGACAGAGAGCTTCTGCTGCCTGGTCTGCAGGGACATCTGGGCAACCTGACCTCCTTGGTTTTTCTTTGAAATAGAATCTGTACCCTCTGGTAATAATTTTCAGGACCCATAGATCTGAGGTGATGGCCTGCCAGTTTTCTAGGAAGAGGGAGAGTTTTCTTCCTAAGCTTGTCTGGAGACCTGGAGGGCAGGGGGGGTAGGGAGTCATTGTGAGTCCCTGGAGAAGGTAGTGAGCTTAGAACTCCACTGCCTAGGAGCGGCAGTGGACTACTGCCTAGTTCTTTGTTGGCTGCGTGCCTGCGGCCTAGGGGGTTCTGTCCCTCCGTCCCTTTCTCTGCATTGGCTTTGTTTGAGAGGAAAAGGACCACTGCTTAGTAGGGAAGTTTCTGCTGAACCTGGGAGGTTGCATCTGTAAAAAGTCCTTGACAGTCTGCATGGATTTGGCTTCGTCCTTAATTTCCTTGATGATCTCATCGGCCTTGGGGCTAAACAACTTCTCCTTATCCAGAGAGGCATCTAAAAGTCTGGATTTTACCAGGTCAGGCAAATGTTGCTCCCATAAACAGGCATGGCTTCTGATAACCGCTCCTGTAGCTGCAGCCCTGGTAGAGGCTTCTAAGGCATCAAAACCACAATGCAAGGAGCACTTTGCTACCTGAGAGCTAGACTGTATGAGGTCTGTTAATTCTCTGGTAGTGCTACTTTCAAGGCATGGCAGACATTTTCTGTTTAATCAGTTCCAGCACATTCTGCTGAAACTTTGTCATATGAAACTGGCAATTCAATGCCCTGACAGCTAAAGTAGCTGAGGTGTAAACCTTTTTACCCATCCTGTCTAATGCCCTGCTTTCCTTGTCAGCTAGGATGGGGTTTTTAGAAAAGCTCACCCTAGCTCCCTTAGGTCCTTGAGTAATTACTTCAGGGTCTGCAGTGGGGTTTTTAAAAATGTATTTGTGTGAGTCTTGCACCCTGTAGTATCTGTCAGGCTTCCTGGGCACTGGAGGGATTGAATATGGAGAGAAGGCAGATTCTAGGGAAACATCCTCTACATCGAGGATAGGAGGAATGGCCAAAGGCTTATGCTGAGGCAAATCAAGAAATTCCCCTTAGTCTCTTTTTAGACTGGGGGTAGTCCTGGGCCTCCCACTGAAAATGTTCTTTGAGGGTATTTAGGGTTTCTCCAAAGGAAAGGTCCTCAGGGGGGAGGCAGTCGGAATGGGGTCATCAGCATCAGAGTCCTCAAAGGCTGCTAAGGGCTGGTCTTCCATGTCCGACACCTCTAAAACAGAATCAACTGATTCCTGGTCAGCGAGGACCTCTGGGGAGGTGTCTCTTTCTTTTGGCCGGTGTAAGAGGGTGGGGTTGGTTACCCCTGATCAGAGTAATCAGGTATTCTGTCATTCTGAGCAGTTGTTGCGACTGAGGGGCAGGCTGGCTAGTAGTAGGTCAGAGGCTGGGGCCTTGGGAAGGGAACTTTTTGGGGGTAGTTTTAAGCTTGGGCCTTGCTGGGTCAGAAGCCTTATACAGAGTCAATCTGACTAGTAGCATTGTAGTCGGTCTAATTCTGAGTTTGGATGTCAGTGAAATCTCAGCGGAAGCCAGTGCCTGCAAAGTGGCTCCAGACCCAACCGCGTGAGGAAAAAGTGACATCCCGGCTGGAGGAGGCTGATTTGGTGACATATTGGACTCCAAATGGGTCTCGGAAGAGGCCTGCAATAGTTCTTCGGCTGTCGTCAGGGGCTGTGAAGGCACCTCACTGAGTTCAGCTGTAATCTTGCTTTGAGTAAAAGTTGACCGTTGTCCGGAGTCGTCAGAGGGATTAACTTTTACAGGCCTATCCTTATCCTTGTCTTTTTCTTCCTAGGCAAGTCAGAAACTGCCTGAGAGACCAATGCCATTTCGTGTTGCTGGAAAGACTGACTAAAATGCCTCTCTACAATATCGGCTCTTCTTCTAACAGAATGAACATTAAAGAGGGCACAGAACCGACACCCTGGAACGTCATGGTCTGGGCCTAAACAAGTGATGCAGAGAGAATGAAAGTCTCGGTGTGGGATCTGCTTTCCACAACTTATAGGTTCATAGGTTCATACTAGGCTATCTGCCCTAGGGCATTTATAAGCCTTGCCAGAGTGTGTTTGGCTTTCGCCACCCATTTTAAATTAATTTTGCTATGCCCTTTTTCGAGGTTAGTATACTGTGCCTCTGTCTAACAGTGACACAGAAGTGATACCCGGGGTAAACCTACGATCTCCCATCCACTTATCAAGATTCCTCTTGAAGAGAGTCAATGAGGGACTCTGCCTAACCTGGACTGGGATTTTATTCCAGAGTGAAGGGAGCCTCTGGGTTATGAATCTGTCCCTCCAGCATGTCCTATTTATTTCAGTGCTGAGGTTCAAGTCTCGAGCGTGGCTCGATGGGATTTGGATTTTCTGAGGTGCAGCATGTCCATTAATTCTGGGTTGGACATGGCTTTATACGTCAGGCACAGATCGCCTCTGAGCAGGCGGTATGCCACTGAGTAGAGCTGGAGTTTCTTTAACCGGGCAGCATATGGCATCTGTTTGAGCCCTTTGATCCTCTTGGTGAGGTACTTTTGGGGTCTTTCCAGTTGCTGCAGGTGTCTGGTAAGGTACATCCCAAAGGGCATTGTACTCAATTATGGGCCTGATGAGGGATGAGTAAAGAGGCACGATGACCTCCCTTGATCTAGATGTGAATCCCTTCCTGATTAGGTGGGCTATATAAAATGTTTTTCTAACCACTTTGGCCACATGGTTGTCAAATGAGAGATTGCTATCAACTTGGGTCCCCAGGTCCCTAATTACTTCTTCTGTACTTAATGGATTACCACCTATGTGGTAATTTGTGGGCACTTTGTTTTTGCCAAAGGGATGACTATACACTTTTTGGCATTTAGCTTGAGGCCATGGCTCTGGCACCAGTTGTCTGTTTCTATGAGGCCCTTTTGGAGGATGCTTGTGTCGGCTGGAGAGTCGATTATGGCCCAGTTTGCAGTCATCTGCGAACTTGGTCAGCCACAGTCCTTCCGTGTTGGCCTGTACCTCCGAGAAATATATACCGATCAAGAGAGGTCCCAGGATTGAGCCTTGTGGGACGCCACTTGTAACTGGTTTGGAGTCTGACATGGCTCCAGCAATTCTAACCATGTGGGTTCTGTCCTTGAGCCAGTTTGCAACCCATCTAGTGACATAGGGGTTTATATTTAAGCTGGTGAGCTTATCTATAATGCCCGAGTGGGATATTGTATCGAAGGCTTTTGCGAGGTCCAGGTAGGCTGTGTGGACCACCTTCCCTCGTCAATGGCCTGAACTGAACTGAGACGGTAATTAACTTTCTCTGACATCAGTTTAAGGCAAGATAAGATTCCACAACGGGATACTTAGCTTTAGATGGTTGTCCTCACTCTGGCAATGGCCGACCGACGCACTCGCAAGACTGCTTCTGCTTCAGGCTCCACAGCAAGAAAGACTGATGTAATAGTGTCGGCTGTCTCTCTTTACAGGCTTGACGAACTGACATCAGCCACTCTCACAGAACAGTTGGTATTTGAGCCGGCAGAGGGCTACCCAGCAGGGATAACCCACAATTGAGGACTGCAACAGTGAAACAAAAAGAACATCTGTGGTGTTGTCTGTGAACCATCTCAGCACTTCTTGCAGGATTCTTGACTTGAAAAGTTTTACAGCAAAGATCAAAGCCCTCATTTCTTTGATGCTGACATGCTCCCTTGACTGAGGGGGGGGGTCCAGACATCTCTCACCCCCCCAAATCTCTAAAGTTGCATCCCAGCCCATGTCTGATGCATCTGCGTACAGATCCTGCTTGGAGGGAAGAGGTTGGAGGGGAAGGTTTAGATTTTTTGTAAACTGTGAAATCCACCAGTTTAGTTCTTTTGTTAAGCAGGGCAAGAGTGGAACCACAAACACCAGAGGGTGAAGGTGTTGTTTCCAGACTGTCCTCAGGAACCACTGAAATTTCCTCATGTGTAGCTTTGCCAAGAGTACCATGGGGATAATGGAAGCTATGAATCCCAGGAGTCGTAGGAACTCTCTGGCAGTCAGAAATTGTAGTGGAATTAGTTCCTGAAAGCAAGTGCTGAGAGAGGATTTTTTCTGGAGGTAAGCAGGCCATCATTTCGACCGTGAGAATTCTGCAGCCCAAGAAGACATGGTCCTGGGAAGGGGTCAAAGTAGATTTATGAAGATTTATGGTAAACCCGAGACCCCTCAAAAGGGACACAGTGTAGTCCAAGTGCTCCTGCACCAACTTTGGGGATGAAGCCTGGATGACAAGCAGAAGGCTATGACTGAAGCCAAACATTTTGCAAATACTCTAGGGGCCATAGAAAGACCAAATGGCAAAGCACAGAACTGAAAGTAAGAAGAATCCACAGAGAACCGTAGGAATTTCCTGAAATGTAGATAGATGGGAATGTGAAGATAGGGATCTTTTATGTCCAATTACACCATGTATGCCTGAGGGAGAATCAGGGGCAGGAGTGTAGGAAGACTTAGCATGCGAAAAGTAGGGACCTTCAGAAAGGTGTTTAGATGAGATAAATCTAAGCTAGGCCTCCACTGGCCTTCCTTCTTAGGGACTGGAAACATCCTGGACTAGAACCTATTTCTCTTTTGATTTGGAGGCACCTCTTGGATGGTACCCTGGGATAGCAGAGAATGCAAGACGGGAGGAAAGAAAGCATTTGGTCTTGAGGGGGATGTGGGATACCTCTGAAGGTTGGCCTGGATTCCCAAACCATGAAATAGCCTTGTAGGATAATGGTAAGGACCCAAGAGTCCTGGGTTACCTGTTTCCAAGCTGAGAGGGACCGGGATAGACAAAGAGAGGGGGGGTAGAGGGGTTTAGGATCTGGTAGTCACAGGCTACCAGGTTTTGCTTGAAAGGGCTGCTTTTGAGAATGCGTGGAAGGGGAGGATCTAGTGGGGGCTTGTTTCCTGGTATCATTTCTCCCCTTGAGAGTAAGAGGCCTTTCCCGCAAAGGTTGTAATAGATGGATAATTCCTCTGGAAGTAGGGAACAGGAGAAACAAAAATGTGTCTAACATCTTGTAGCTCCTTCCCCTTTTCCTGAAAGGCTTTAAAGAGCTCTGCAGCTGCACAGCCAAATAAGGCCTTGTTGTCTAAAGGTGCATCCATAAACTTGGCTTTAATAGCACCTGGCAAAGGCTGCAACCTAAGCCATAAAGAACTCCTTAAGACAGATTCCTGATGCTGCTGCTCTGGCTGAGGCCTCCACAGCATCATAACTACATTTTATGAAGTGTCTAGTAACCTGGCTGCAGGATTTAAGAATGCTAGATATTTTGGCCTTGTTAGGGGTTTCTAATAGTTCTGAAATTATTTTCATAGCATCTGCCATAAGAGCGAGGGAATATTTAGCCATATGAGTTTAGCAATTAATGGCTCTGAAAGTCAGAGTGGCAGACGTATAAACTTTTTTACCCAACCTCTCCATAATTCTACTCTCCTCATCAGAGGGAAGCAAGGAAATGGAGGATAACAACTTGGAAGTTTTACCTGCAGCTACAGAAATGGTAGAGGGGTCAACTGATGGAGCCTTAAAGAGGAACTAGAGTCTATCAGGGCATTTAGGGGCTGGAGTTTGGGAGTCTGGGGACTTGGAAGCAGCAGAAAAGGCATCCAAAAAAGCAGGCAGGACAGGGGGAATGGCAGAGAGGTTAGGGGACTCCATTTGCAAGAGGTCATAATACCTCTTCCAGGTCTCAGAGACCTGACATCAGTCCCAGCTAAAAAAATCCTTCATCTGCACAATGGTCTCTCCAAATGTAATGTCCTCCCCAAGAGAATCTGTGCCATTAGACTTCTCCTCTGGGGAAGCATACCCCAGAGGAGAAGCAATCTGTGAGGAGTAAGTTAATGACTCATCCTCAGAGGAGTCTTCATCCGCAGAGGAAACTTCTTCCACAGGCATTTTCCCAGGAGTGGAGGAGGGCAGGGCCTGGACAGGAGATGGAGGTTGCCATAAGGCCATAAAGGCATTAAAGAAGCCTTGTGTAAAGGTCTGCCAGTCAGGGGTTTGGTCAGAGCGCATGTGATATTCGTGCACTGGCCCAGCAATCAAGATGCCTCAATCCTCACCACTAACACCAGTGAGGAGCATCCATATAGGGAAAAGATAATAAATACACACACAATAAGGTACAATTTCCCTTAAGAGCACACAGGCTGGGGCTGTTTTTTCCCTTTCTCTCCAGGTCCCCAATAAGACTCCCCACTGGCAACAGCTATGGGGTCCAGATCTCAGCCTAGTGGGCAAGCTAAAACCTCCAGCACCCTCTCTGTCCAACCAGTGCTTCGTGTCCCTGTCCACGTAGCTGACACACACACTTTGAGATAAGAGTTTTCGACAACCACACACACACACTCTTGGGGAAGGCTGGCACAGGTTCTCCAGCTATGCCCCCTTTACCCAGACTATGCGGTAGTATCAGCTGCCACCACCCACTAATATCAGCTACTCAAAGGCCCTTCTGAAAGGGTGTCCAATTACTACTGAACAAAATTATTATCCAAATGGTAAGTGTGACTGAACAGTCATGGCTTAACAGAGTGACTTGGTACAGTATCACTATATACATACAATGTACTCTAGAACTTAAATTAACTCTACATACAACAGCCACAGTTGAAAGGTTTAAAAATATTTAATAATAAATAATAAAAACACAAGACAATACTTCTTACTACACAATGCTAGTCAAAAGTTCAGAGATCACAGAGAAATACTTAAAATAATACAGTAGCAAAAGTTCTGACATCACAGAAAAACAAATTAGTCAAACTTCCTATTTCCTAGATACATCTAAGAGAAAATACAGTTCTAAATAACTTACATATACAGTAAAGCAGTGCTGGTGATGCTGGATGTTCTCAAGACAAAATGCTCTCAGCTCTCTGATTCTCTCTCTTTAAATTGATAACACAGCTACTTCACATGACATCATTCTTCACACTTCTCTGGTGTTCCCAAGCTAACAGAAACTACATTTACATTCTTTACACCTGGTCAGAAACCAGAGCAATAAAGGACATTTATACATGCAAATTCTAGCCATTAACTCTGGTATTAAAACAATAGGCAGGATGCCTCCTCTAGACACATCGGCTCTGAATTTTGACATCAAAGACAGTCATAAAATGCTTGACCTAGCTCTCTTAACAGCAGAGTGAACTGTTGTTACATTTTTACAGTTCAATATCCAATGAAGTCTTCTCACATTTAAGAGAACAAGCCTGTGGCTTACATTAATATTTACAAATGACAGAATTATCTACAAAATTCTATCTGGCTAGACTGGCAGCCTTCACCTATCTTCACCCCCCCCCTCCGAGAACTCAAGCTAGTTTTTCAATTGACCTTTGCGAAACGTTGCTTGAGAGGGTTAGGTCTATCTGAGTATACCTTACCCCATTCCCTGTCTTGACAGCCCATCTGCGTTGGCATTACTGATCCCACTGCGGTGCTGCACTGACATATCATATGCTTGCAAACCTAGGCTCCATTTTAGCAACTTGGTATTTTGCTGTCTGGCTCTGTTCTTCTTTGTCAGGTCTGTGAGGGGAGCAGCTATGGTACTATAAAGTACAGTTTTGTACCTACCATAAATGTAGATGTTCGAGTGCTAATACAGCTGCAGTCATAACAGATGGGTTTTCCTGCAGTCAGGCGGGTCCTCGGTCGGCCGAATTCCAAAGTCTAGGTCCGGCGTCAGATGTCGTCGCTTCTCCCCTGACGTCAGTGCAACAGGGGTATAAAAGAACCAGCCGACGCCATTTTCTTCAGTTTTTCTTGCCCCAGATGTCAGGTGCCCCCAGAAGGAAGGCAAAACAAATTTATGTAATAATGCAATGCAATATAATCAAAAAACAGTAGTTGCAAGCAAATACATCATAAAAGAATACCCCAATCAGGTTGTATGAGGAGGTGTTACCCATTAGGCCTGCCCCAAGAGGGGAAGGAGGGAGGGAAACCTGGACTGCAGCTGTATTAGCACTCAAACATCTACATTTATGGTAGGTACAAAACTGTACTATGTTCATCGTGCATACAGCTACAGTCATAACAGATGGGTAGAATCCCAAAGCTAAAAAAGGGGTGGTAGGCACTAAGTGGAATTAGGAGGAGCCAGGATGCCCTGCAAGACTGCAGTGGCGAAGCCCGCTCTCGATTTGGAATATAATGGTAGGTGATAGTGCTTGGAGAAAGTATGTACAGAACTCCAAGTGGCAGCTTCCAAAATATCTTTGGTAGGAACCCCCCTGAGGAAAGCTGCAGAGGTAGCTGTGGCCCTTGTGGAGTGAGATCTGATGCCTGTAGGCACAGTTTTACCATGAAAAGAGTAACAAAAGCGTATGCAGTGGGCTATCCATTTCGAGATTGTCTGTTTGGAAATAGGCTTCCCTTGAGCACCTGTAGCATAGGACACAAAGAGTTGCTCTGATTTTCTGAGAGGCTTTGTTCTATCCAAATAATAATGGAGCAGTCTGTGAATGTCCAAGGAATGTAGTAGTCTCTCCCCTTTGTTTTGTGGATTAGGGTAAAAGGTAGGTAAGTGGATAGCCTGATTCAAGGCTACCCTGGATACTACCTTTGGCATAAAGGAAGGGTTGGTTCATAAGGAAACTGTGTCCTGATGGAAAATGATGAAAGGCTGCACAGCCATGAGGGCTTGTAGTTCCGAAACCCTGCGTGCTGAGGTGATAGCCAGAAGGAAGGCTGTTTTCCATGACAAATATAGCAGTTCTGTTGAAGCAGCTGGCTCAAAAGGAGGCAGGGTCAGTTTTTCTAGAATGAAATTAAGGTCCCAAGCAGGTACTGGTTGCTTCCTTGGAGGTTTTATATTCTTAGCCCCTCTGAGGAACTGTCTTAAGAGAGGGTGAGAGAATAAATGAGGATCAGTGTTGTATTCTGCTGAAATGGCTGAGGCATGGATTTTGATGGAGGAGAATGAAAGTCCACTGTTTAGCATCTCAGCTAGGTACTGTAATATTTGAGGTAAATTCAGTATTCTAGGATTCTGACCCTTTTTCTGATTCCACGCACAAAATAATTTCCATTTTGCGAAGTAGGCTTTTCTAGTAGAAGGCCTTCTGGCCTCCAAAATTACATCCTGCACCTCCTTGGAGAGTAGGGTCTGCTGCGAATTTAAGGAATCCTCCATGCGGCTAGATTGAGTGTTTTTAGCTGACTGTGAAGAGTTTTGAAGTTGTGCTGAGTCAGCAGAAGAGGTATTAGAGGCAGGATCCATGGTGGGGAATGCGTCAGACTCCTCAGGAGTGGGTACCAGTGTTGTCTTGGCCAGTCTGGAGCAATGAGAATCATCTTTGGTCTGTCTGCTCTGGCTTTTAATAGAACTTTGGGCAGCAGAGGAAGAGGTAGAAAGGCATAAACTGTCATTGTTGTCCAACTGAAAGAGAGTGCGTCCACTTTCCAGGCCTGTGGATGGAAGGTCCTTGAGCAGAATTTTGTCAATTGGTAATTTCTGTGGGTGGCAAAGAGATCTATGTCTGGCCTTCCCCATGCTTGAATTATCTTCGTAAAAACTTGAGAATGCAACTTCCATTCGTGTGGATCTGTCATATTTCTGCTTAGGTTGTCTGCCAGTGTGTTTTCCTTGCTTGGCAGGAACTGTGCTTGAAGTTGGATTTGTAATTCCAGAGCCATGTTCCAAAGAGACATGGCTAGCCTGCATAGGGGATATGAATGGGTTCCTCCCTGTTTGTTTATGTACCACATCACTGTGGTGTTGTCTGTCCTTATCAATAGCTGGCCTGGATGCAGTAGGTCTTTGAAAGCCATAATAGAATTTATTACTGCTAGCATTTCCTTTTGATTGATGTGTAGGTGCTTTTCTTTTTGGGACCATTTGCCCTGAATGCACCGATCTGTCATGTGCGCCCCCCAGGCATAGTCCGAGGCATCTGTTGTGATGACTTGATTTGCTTGAGGCTTGCAGAATGGGAGACCTATGTTTCTTTGGCCTGCTTGAGCCCACCACAGAAATTCCTTTTGAAGACATGGAATCAGTGGTATAATTGTTTCCAAACTGTGGCTGTGTTGAGACCATAAGTTTTTTAGGTACCATTGAAGTTTCCTCATATGCAGCTTTGCACATGGGATTAGCAGGATGCAAGATGCCATGAATCCCAGAGCCTGCAGGATTTTCCTTGCAGTCAGCCTGGTGAAGGTTGCTAGTTTTCTGAAGTATTGAGTTAGTTGCCCTTGTTTCTCTGGCGTGAGGTAGGCCATCTGGGTGTTTGTATTCAAGCTGGCACCCAGGAAAATTATTGTTTGCGAGGGTATTAGTCTTGATTTCTTTTTGTTGACTGTGGATCCCAGAGAATTCAACAACATTATTACAAACGCCAGGTGTTTCAGAAGTATGTGTTTGCTGTCCGCTTGGATCAGGCAGTCGTCCAAATATGGGTATATTTGTATCCCTTGAAGTCTGTAGAAGGCAATTACTGATGCCAGGCATTTCGTGAACACTCTGGGCGCAGTAGATGAGCCACAGGGCAATGCAGAGAACTGATAATGGGTTGAACCTGCAAATCTGAGGTATCTTCTGCAATCTTGTCTGATTGAGACATGCAGGTATGCCTCCTTGAGGTCCAATGTTACCAGCCAAGACTCCTTGCCCAGCATGGGAAGAAGCTGCTGTAATGTGAGCATCTTGAATTTTGGTACGAGTAAATATGTGTTTAGGATGGATAGGTCCAAAATAGGTCTCCAATCTTTGCCCTTCCTTGGTACCAGGAATAGTCTGGAATAAAAACCTTGACCCTGTTCTTGTGCAGGTACCTGTTGAATAGCTTTCATGTCCATGAGATCTGAAATTTATTTTTGTGCCTCTACCCTTTGATTGTGTGGCAGGTTTGGCATGCCTCTCATTTTTGGAAGGGTGTGAAAGTGGAATCTGTAGCCTCTTTCTATAATGTCCAGGATCCATTTGTCTTTTGTTGACAATATGCCAATTTTTCGAAAATAATGCCAGTTTTCCACCTAAAGGTGCTGCCATTTGAGCCTTGCTTGGCATGCAAAGGGGAAAGTCATTGGTTCTGCTTTCTGAAAGACTGTGATCTATCTTTTCCACCTCTTGGTGTAGGTGCTTGCCATTGTCTTCCTCTAAATGATCCTTGAGATTGCCCTCTACCCCTCGGGCACCTGTATCTACCTCTTTGAGGTCTGTCCGTGGCTGGAAAGGACCAATTTTTTGAAGGTCAATTTCTACTGAAACATGGAGGTTGTACCTGTAGGAAATCTTTCACTGTTTGCATTGATTTTGCCTTTTTCCTCCATTTTCTTTAATACCTCCTCAGCTTTAACACCAAACAATACATCTTTTTGAAGAGGTGCATCTAGTAATTTAGCTTTGACATGATCTGGTAAGGTTTGCTCTTTGAGCCAAGCATGTCTATGTATGACTGAGCCTGTAACAGCAGCTCTACATGAGGCCTCTAAAGCATTAAAACCACATTGCAAGGTATGTTTACCCACTTGCTCTGCACTATGCAACAAATCCTGCAACTCCTTCAAGTCTGGTTGTTCAGGTTGTGACATTTTGCTTTTCAACTGAGATAACAAAAACTGTTGATACTTTAACATATGGAACTGACAGTTTAATGCCCTCATGGTTAAGGTGGCCGAGGTGTATACCTTTTTCCCCCCACCTTTCTAAAGCTCTGGAATCTCTCTCTGAAGGTAACGGATTTTTGGCAGTGGAGGCCTTAATTCCCTTGGGACCCTGTGAAATAGTTTCTGGGTCAGCCGCATGGCTTTTATATAGGAATTGTGTGAATCAGGAACCCGGTAATACCTGTCAGGCTTAACTGGAGCTGGAGGTAAAGAATTTGGGTTAAGGCTGGCCTCTGAATACACATCATCTAGTATGTCTAAGACAGGAGTGATAGCCAGAGGCCTGTGCTGAGGGAGCAAGAGGAAATCCCTGAGCCTTTTCTTGGAGTCTGAATAATCTTGGCCTTCCCAGTGGAAGTGTTCCCTCAAGGTATGCAAGGTTTCCACAAAAGAGTAGTCCTCAGGGGGGGAGATAGAGGGAATGGACTCCTCTGCATCAGAATCTTCAAGAGGGGAGTATGAATGTTCCTGGTCTTCAGAATGTTCTGAAGTAATGGAGGCCTGATCCGAGGAAGGGTATTCTTCCTTCACTCTGGGCCTTTTGTCCGAGGGGGGTTGAGAACCCCTGATAAGAGTAATCAAATCCTCAGCCATTTTGAGCATGTGCTTTTTAGGCATGGGGCCTTGAGTGGGGCCGTGTGGAGCTTGTCTTTTAGAATGCATGGCTGCTTTAGATTTAGTGAAAGCCTTAATGGAAAAAGAAGATGAAGGCCTGAAGACACCTTGAGAGGTGGCAGGCCTGTCTAAACTCTGAGTTTCCCCACCAAGAGTGGCTTTGGTATCCGTAGTCGGGGTGTGGGCCGAAGAGCCTGCGACCTCGGGCACAGAAGACACCGCTAATGAAGTGTCATTGGTGGTCAGGGGCTGCGTAGGCGCCTCACTGAGAACCGGAGCACCTGTAATCGGCTTTAGCGTGGTGTCGGTAGAAGTCGCGGACCTCGTATGTCGGTCCTTATCTTTGCGTCTTTTACTCAAAACTGGAGTCGGAGTATCCAACGACATAATATAATTAAACTTTTTGCCAAAATAGTGTTGGGCGAACTCCGCCCGACGCTTAATAGTGCGTCTGCTGAATGTAGCACAAAAACGACAGGCCAAGACGTCGTGGTCTGGGCCTAAGCAAGGAATGCAGAGGGAATGGAAATCCTTATGCGGTATTTGCTTCCCACATGAAAAGCAATTATTAACTTTGTCTGACATCGGTCTGAGGCAAGAAAAGTCTCCCCAACGGGGTACTTAGCTTTCCAGAAGACTTTGGTTGAAAAATATTCGTAATCTCAGGAGCTGGCCGACCGGCACTTGCAAACTGCTTCTGCTTCGTGCACCGCGCGGCAAGAAAGACTGGAAAAAATGGCGTCGGCTGGTTCTTTTATACCCCTGTTGCACTGACGTCAGGGAAGAAGCGGCGACATCCGACGCCGGACCTAGACTTTGGAATTCGGCCGACCGAGGACCCGCCTGACGGCAGGAAAACCCATCTGTTATGACTGCAGCTGTATGCACGATGAACATCGGGGGACAAACTTTCTGCAGTACCCTGCTGTCCCTAAGAATGCCCTCACCTGATTTTTGGTAACAGGTCCAGACCATGCCTGAATGGCTTCTACTTTGGCAGGTTCTGTCCTGATCTTACCACTCCCCACTCTATGTTCCAGGTAGGAGACCTCTGCCATACACACCTGACATTTGCTGGGCTTAATGGTCAACCCTGCCGTCTGTAGTCTGCCCAGCACCTCCCTGACATGTTGAAGGTGCTCTGGAAGGGAATGGCTGTAGATAGCAATATCATCTAGGTAAGCAAGGGCAAACCCTCCTGCCCCCGCTACAATATGATCTACCAGCCTCTGGAAAGTTGCTGGGGCATTTTTCATCCCAAAGGGCATCTTTGTGAACTCATACAAGCCAAAACGAGTCACAAAGGCTGACCTCTCTCTAGCACTGGGAGTCAAGGGCACCTCCCAGTAATCCTTGGTAATGGGATCAATGGTTGTAAGATACTTAGCCCCACCCAGCTGCTCTAGGACCTTGTCTGTCCCAGGCATGGGGTAAGCATCTGACTTTGTGTGACTATTTAATTTCCTGTAGTCCACACAGAACCTGGTGTTACCATCGTTCTTTGGCACCAGCACCACTGGGGAGGCCCAGGGACTGTTGGACTCTTGAATTAACCCTAGTTCCAACATCTCCTGCATCTCCTCCCTCAGAGTCTGTTTGACTCTCTCAGGTACCCTATAAGGGGCCTGCCTAACAGGCTTTTGGGGTCCTCTATCCACCTGGAGCTGCACCAGGTGGGTGCACCCTGGTTTCCCAGTTAACATGTCCCCAAACTCCTGTAACACTGCTCGGATTTCTCGAACCTGGATAGGAGATAGCTGCTGGGACATTGTTGCCTCTTCCACTGAGGTGTTAGTGCGAGCCTCACTGAGGAGATCAGTCACCAGATCTCCCTCAGACTCCTGCAGCAATCCATTGCAAATGCTCAGCACAAGGGCCTCCCTATCATGATAAGGTTTCATCATGTTGACATGGTACAATTTGTGCCCATGCCTTCTGCCTAGCAGTTCCACCATGTAGTTAACATCACTTACCTTTCTTACCATCTTGTAGGGTCCCTCCCAAGCTGCTTGCAGCTTGTTGTGTCTGAGAGGAATGTGAACCACTACCTGCCAGCCCTTCAAAAGTGGTCACCTGACATCCACTCACCCACCTATGAAAATAAGTGCACAGTTCAGCAACATATTCACACACACTTTCATCTGCCTTGTGTCTTTGCTCACAAAACTTTTTCATATTTGTTTCAGGTGTTAGCTTAAACAATTCTAACAAATGATTTTTAACAGCAGTATAATCAAAATATTCACAATCAGCAAGTTTAGACAATACAGTTACAGCTTTACCATGGAGTAAGGGGGTCGGGAACCATACCCAGAGCCTTTGTTCAACATCATACTGTTTGCATACCCTCTCAAACATATGAATAAAACTATCAAAATTATCCCTTTCTGTAAATTGTGGAAGCAATTTACTGACCTTTTGTGCTTCTGGGGTCCAGTTACTCCCTTCCCCATTTCCTCCATGACTCTGGCAAAGAGTCAGCATCTCCTTCTCATGCTGTCTCTGCCTCTCTTTTTCCTCAGCTTCCAGGTGTAGCAGTTTCTCATTCACCTCAGCCTGCAGACATCTCAGTCTCTCAGCTGCTTCTAGTTCCAAACGTCTGGCCTCCAACTCAAGTCTCTTTAGCTCCAGATGGATTTTTAAGTTCTCTGCAGAAAGGTTGAGCTGTCCATTCTCTGAGGGTGGTACATCTCCACTGCCAGTCTGATCATCCTCCTGGTTGCTGTTTTTTGGTATGGCTGTGACCAAAGCTGCAATTATGTCCACCTTAGTCAGGTTTCCATACACCAGTCCCCTAGCCTGGCACATCTCAGCCAGCTGGGCTCCTTGTCAGCTTTCTGTACTCCTCTGCTGACATGCTGCCTTCTCTCCCTGACTAACTAAGCTAACAAAAGAAATAAAACAATTGTGATCTGAACTCTGAGTATTCACTTTGTGGCTGATTTAGAGTACAAAACACATTCAGGGATCACTGTACACAAGCTACAGGAATTCACTCTATCCACACCACTACAAGCCAATTAATATTTGCCAACCAATTAATATGTGGTGTGGATATCCCACCACTGCCAGCAATATGCGACACCCGTGCATTGGCCCAGAAATCAAGGAGCCTCAATCATCACCATTAACACCAGTGAGGGGCATCCATATACGGAAAGGATAATAAATACAAACACAGTAAGGTACAATTTCCCTTAAGAGCACATAGGGATCACAGTCAGTCTGGGACTGGTTTCTCCCTTTCTCTCCAGGTCCCCAGTAAGACTCCCTACTGGCACAGCTATAGGGTCCAGATATCAGCCTAGTGGGCAAACTAAAACCTCCAGCACCTTAACTGTCCAACCAGTGCTTCGTGTCCCTGCCCAAGTAGCTGTGACACACACACACTTTGAGATAAAAGTTTTACACAACCACACAGACACTCCTGGGGAAGGCTGGCACAGTTTCTCCAGCTGTGCCCCTTTTACCCAGACTACACGGTAGTACCAGCTGCCACCACTCACTAATATCAACTACTCAAAGGCCCTTCTGAAAGGGTGTCCAATTATTACTGTGCAATATTATTATCCAAATGTGAAGTGTGACTGGTACAGTATCACTAAATACATGCAATGTACTATATAACTTAAATTAACTTTACATACAACAGCCACAGTTGAAAGGTTTAAAAAATATTTCATAAATAATAAAAACACAAGACAATACTTCTTACTACACAGTGATAGTCAAGAGTTCAGAGATCACAGAGAAATACGTAAAATAATACAGCAGAAAAAGTTCTGACATCACAGAAAAACAAACTAGTCTAATCTTCCTATTTCCTAGCTATATCTAAGAGAAAACACAGTTCTAAATAACTTACATACAGAGCAAAGCAGTGCTGGTGATGTTGGATGCTCTCAGCTCTCTGATTCTCTCTCTTTAAATTGATAACACAGAGCTCATTCACATGACATCATTCTTCACACTTCTCTGGTGTTCCCAGGCTAACAGAAACTACATTTAGATTCTTTACACCTGGTCAGAAAGCAGAGCAATAAAGGACATTTATACATGCAATTTATACATGCAAATTCTAGCCATTAACTCTGGTCTTAAAACAACAGGCAGGATGCCTCCCTCTAGACATATCATTTCCGAATTTTGACATCAAAGACAGTCATAAAATGCCTGACTTATCTTTCTTACAGCAGACTGCACTGTTGTTCGATTTTTACAGTTCAGTATCCAATGCAGTCTTTTCACATTTAAGAGAACAAGCCTGTGGCTTATATTAATATTTATAAATGACAGAATTATCTACAAAATTCTATCGGGCTAGGCTGGCAGCCTTCACCTATCTTCACAGGGCATTGCCTGCTGGCCAGAAGAAATATGCTTACTTTTTTTTTCTTCTTAGGGTCCTTCAACATATGATAAAGAGTAGGAGGGCCAGATGTCGGATGACATTCAACGATGTCCGAGTGAACTTCTTCTTGAACCACTATCTGAGTAACTCCACATGGGCCTTTCAAGATGATAAGCCATGGTCCCCCCTGGGTGACCAGTTTGGATGCCTGAAAGTCCCTCTGGGGCGTGCTAACAGATTCCTTGATGGCTTCCCCCAAGGTACCCATCAATGGAGATTCTGTAGTTTCCAATGAAGCCTCTGGGCCTTCATCAGTCTTGGGAGGAACAGTCAGAATACAGGGAACAGCCATATGGTCAGGCCGAGGTCTCTTTGCCTTCTTGGGTTGTAGCTCTTCCAAAGTTCCTGACATCGAGTCTATAACCTAAGCAAGGTGCTTAAGTCATTCATTTTCCAAGTACAGCCTAAGGGAAGAGAGACTGCTCCTAAGGGTTTTAGGGATGAAAGCCTTACAAATATCATAAGATGTATGACTGTGTTCTGGGCCTAAACAGAATAAACAGAGCTTTGGGCATCTTTATGTGGAATCTTCCTTCTACACTGACACTTGCCCTTCTTAGCTGACATTAACTCACAACAAACAGAGTAGCAAGTTAGACAACAAAAAAACCCTATGGGGTACTTACCAGAAACACTAGCGAAGCACAAAGGTGACTTTCCAAAGCAAGCGATGACTGGAGCTCACAGTCAAACAGGCGGAAGAAAAGTTCTGAAATACATGCATGCTGACGTACGCTATGTGATGCGGGCCGTGGCACATTACTTCGCAGTAGCCTTTTTCCTTTGGCATAATGGCCGAAAGCACAAGTCAACTGGAGGCAGACTCCCACATGTTATGGATACTTACTACAGCATATGAATAGAGAAGAAAATCTGCTTACTATGCTCAAGAGTGGTCCTATATCTGTCCACAATGGTGGCAAACAAGGTCTGAGGCAATAAGGATGCAGTAGAGCATTATGGGTAGAGAGAGAGGAGTTCAAGAGCTGGATCCGAAGTCTAGTATATGCAGCAGAGTTGGATCTGAGGATCAGATTTGAACCCATTAGTGAGGAAGAATGAAAAAGACAACATCAGATTATAAAGACATATTTCCCTGAAAGGAGTTTTTTTAAAGGTGTATGGTGAAGTAACACTTCACAAGGAAAAGATTGACCTAAATACTGCTCTCCTGCAGGAAAGATAGGCAAGAAATGGCCTTGAATCTCAAAGGAAAAAATTGATGTACAAGTGTGCAAATGTCAAAATCCTGAAGAATACCTATAGCTGATCAAACTGGATGCCATAAGGTACTGCACCATCTAAACTGAGAATCATTTTTAAATGCAGCCCAAGTGGCATTCTTTTTTGCAGCTTCAAGCCTCTGTAGTCCCAATATGTAAGACGGGGAGAGGCAGAATAAATAAGACACATGCCAAGCTCCCAGTTACATTAAGTTGTCACTCAAATCATGAGGGACATAGTGGGCTATGAGGAAATGTCCTGTACCATTAAAGGAGTAGAAAAACAAATCCACTCCCTATTCATCAAATGAGGTCACAAGAATTGCAATGTCTTCTTTTCCACAACTCTTATCGATTACAGAATCAGCAGAATGAGAGAAAAAGACCACCTCATTTACACCCTGCACCTGCTGCACTTAGCACAAGAAAGGGAGCAAAATGGCTCCCCTTAAAATGCAAGGCCAGGCTCTGAAGTAATATACCTGTGGAAATGTGATCTGCATATAGGTTCTAATATCACAGCTCCAGTGAAGGATCTGAGGGAGGTAAAACAGAGTGAACAACATTTTGTCATTTGGAAGTATGCACACTGGAGAGAGAGCGTAAAGCATGAGGCCAAAGCCAGGCAACAGCTGAGCAACCATTCCCTGACAAAGAGTAAGGCTTCATGTACACCTGCATGAAAAAGTACCACATTACC
Source organism: Protopterus annectens (assembly GCF_019279795.1). Classification (NCBI taxonomy): domain Eukaryota; kingdom Metazoa; phylum Chordata; order Ceratodontiformes; family Protopteridae; genus Protopterus; species Protopterus annectens. The sequence goes on from NC_056730.1 coordinate 33,128,623, forward strand.
AATCATGTGCTGTCCCAAACAAGCAAGACTACAGTGAAAGGGGCACAGATATGGAGAGTAAGATACCAGCACTGAAAGTGATTTTAGTCCCTTTAGTTTTATACACAGGTCAGGCATATTTTTACCAACCAGAGGAACAGTTGTGGAGATGAAGAAATATATCTGTGAAAGAGCAAGAGTTAAGTGGGTTAAGTTGATCCTCCCAGCATAACAAAATGGTTTATGACTACTTGATTTGAAGGGATATTTTAGAGCTTAAAAATTAAGGCTCATATACATTTTACAGACGGTTATAATTCAAAGTGAAAAGGGATGATAGTGAAGCAGGGGGGAAGTTCAAGAAATAAGGACAGAGTACGGCTTTGGATGCAGATCCTTAAGGAGAATAATAAGCACCATACAGTATGTTATATTCATAAAGATGCAGAAAGTGTTCTAAAAACTAAACCACCACATAAATGAAGAAAGGAAGGTTTGCCAATAGGGATGACTAAGTAGGGGTACAGAAAATAGGCAAGAGGGAATGGAATTTTGAAAAGTAGCAAAGGAATTAAGGTACTAGGAGCAAATAACTAGATGGGAAAGGTAATAGAGTGGGATGAGGCCAAGAAGAAGAAGTCTGGACTGCATATCACAGACTGCCTTCCCTACCAGGGACTGCCAGAGTATAGGTAAAGAGAAAGGAAGAGGGTAGTCCTAAGTGAAACACCTGCTCTCGTTGTTTTTAGTTGACTTGCACAGAAGTTGCTGTGAAAGAAGGGGATAATTACTAGGTATATAAAATATTGCATTGCACCCATTAAGAATCAATCAGAGGAGGTTAAGAAAGATTGGGAAGAGAGACTAAAAAAGGAATTTGAAAGGAACATATGTATGCCTCCCAAATATGCAACAAAGCCTAGAAGGTTTAGAATTTTTGCTTGGAATTGTTTGCATAGGTATTTTATACCCCAAGCAGACTTCAAAGAACTATTCCTCAGACAGATAGCAAATGCTGGTGGTGTGATGGGGAAGAAAGAAGGAACTGAGAACATGTTTTTTGGAGTGTAATGAGCTGGCAGATTTTAAAAACTCCCTACAGAATACTCTGTTTGAAATATTGGGGGAGGGCACAAATGGCTGTAACTTTTGAGCTGGGATACAGGCTCTGAGTTGCCTAGACAGTGTAAGTTTAATTTTATTGGCTACAAGAAAACAATTACTAGAAAAATGGAAATCAAAATCTAAACCAACTGCATCTGAAGTCCTGAGAACTGTATAAAAAAACAGAAATGGGATATTTAGAAAAGGGAAGGAATAAATTATATATAAATAAATTGAATTTATGGAAATAATACATGAAAAATAATGCTCAGGAGTAGGAATGATGTTTAAGGGAAGGCAGGAATTGAGTGATTTATGGTAATATTGGACTAAATGAGATTTGTAAAGAAGAAAAAAACATATGTAATGTAGAAAATAAATAAAAACGTTAGTATTGTTTGTTTTCTTTCCTGTTAATGTATACATACCTATGTCCTAAGTAATAATTTAATAAATGTATTTAAAAAATCATTTCCATTACCGGTTCTTTAAATTCCTCTCTTTGTTACAGATAAGTGAGAAAGTAACACTGTCTCACTATCTAGAAGAATAATGTGCAAATTCTGTCCAAGTTTCTACTACTGAATTTGCATACTCCATAGGAAATATTTTCATTTATTTCTTCAAAAATCTCCCCGTTTTTGTTACATTTTCCTTTCTTAATCCTCCTGATACATCCTCATTATTGCAAATGAGTATCCAGTTCCCACCCATAAAAATATTCCCTGCTGAAAGCTTATTTCTCTCTCAATTCTCTTATGCTACATAGTAGCAGTTTTAGGCAGAACATAAATACATGTTAGTGTAATTCTCCTCCCCTGTTAATAAACCATTACTACCACAAATGTACCATTTTTTTTACTTTTCTATAACTATATGAGCCCATCTTGCAATCAGTATTATTACTCCACTTTTCCTTCGTCCTTAACATTCTGCTGAATGTCCATTCTGACATCCCTTCTTTGTCAAATTCATGTGCTCATTTCTATTCAAATGAATCTTCTAAAACACTGCCAAATGCAACCTGTTAATATAATTCAATACTATTTGCTTTTTGCTGTTCATGTAAGGCCTTTTACATTCCATTATCATATAGACAGAGTGGCCATTACAACAGAAAGCTATAATTCTCACCTGCTATACATGACAATTCTTTTGAATGTAAATTTCCCACTTTTAGCTTACACGAACATGCTAATGTTTGGTAGATTGATCTCTTCTGTAGTTGCTTCTTCTAATCTCCATTTGAAACTATGTCAAGTTTCCAAAACTTTTTGCTTTAAAGAAAACACAACAAATAGATTTTCAGAATATCCTTTTAACTTGAAAAACATACAAAACTATGTAGACTTGAAAAAAAAAACAGTTGTTCACCCCACAAGCTAGGAGCAAATTCTCTAAAATGACTGCTGTACTCACAGGTGTTACATATTCTAAAATTAAGGATACTCATGCTAAAGTGGATGTTAGCACCTGTGTTTCCACTTACACTAATTTCTATTAGTTATTTTTGCATCTCTATTCCCGTCCCAGATGTGAAAAATAGCTTGCATGCTTTCAGTAAACTCTAACTTTTAGCTTTAAGAAAAAGTGTACTGGCTACACATTTAAGTAAACTAAATTGTGCACCGTTGTATTAAATGCATTACAGAATCAAGGCCACTGGGAAGGCAGCTACTTGTATAACTTATTTACTTCTCATTTTCAAATTTAATTTATTTTTCACGAACCCCTTGCCAATGTACCAGTAAATGTATTTACATTGCACCTTTTCACTCAACAGACATACTCAGATTAATTGCTTACACCTGCAGATCAGTGTCTTAAATATGAAAAAAGAGCAATAGTAACTTTTCAGATACATGAAAGAATCTATGTAAGTTTCAGTGAGAATACCTTTACAGATCTCTAGTGATTAATTGCTTGCACCAATAGACATACTCTATCTCAGTGAAAGCCTTTGCTAATGGAAAAGTACCTAATGACTTTGCAGTTTCAAGAAAAAACTACCACCCATGCCATCATTTATATTATGTGTTAATGTCTATTTGCTTACTTGTCTATAACTTAAACCAAAAACATTAAACTACATATCCACCTCTGTAAAACAGAGACAATTGTTATCTTAAGTCCACATATAATGTTATCAATACACTTTTACATCCCCGTCCCAAAAGCCCACAATAACAGCATTATATTAACTCTAAACTGTTTTGTCCAGCCTTTCTTGCATTGTTATCATGTAAAAACTGGAAACCTTACAGCTAAGAAAAAGATATTAAAACAAGAGAATAGTTTAACACATACACTGGTCACTGACAAAATCTCCATCATCACACAATTAGAACACCCCTGAATGCACACTATACAAGCCTGCATTACTATACTACATGCAATTTACGTAATGAACAATATTAATAAGAATAACAACTGTTTTGCTTACAATTGCTGCTCCAGTCCCTTCAGTGTCCTTCTAAACATTAACGACATAAAGTAGGGTATATTCTTTTACAGTCTATCCACCAGTGTAACACAGTCAACAAACTTCCAGTCTTTCTCAACCACTGCTACTTGCAAAGCTACATTTCACATGTCTGTTCTTATATACAATGAGACTGATGCTTCATTGTCTGCCATTTACTCACTAATGTTACTAGTCTTCTTCCTAATCATATCCATACCCCAATAACAGTTTCTGATTCAAACTCAAGGTACTCCTTGTTCTTCTAGTCAGCTTCTGTGTTTTTTTTCCTATTGCTCAAGCATTTTCTATTGGAACAATCACACATTTTCACTGGCAGGATCTTTGTATAGGTTTTGCTACTGTTTTAAGTAAGAGAAGCAGAATACCATTCCTCCTGCAGGCTCATTCTTTGCTGGCTAGACTTTTTTTCCCCTCCTTAGCCCGTTCCTCATTCACAAATGTCATTAATCCTCGAGGAAAAAAATATTCTGAAGAAAACTGCATACAGCAGCCTGAATCTCACATACCTGTATCTCAACATTCTCTGAATCCTGAGATACATTTGCTTCTCATCTACCTGGTGTGTAGTGAATGACGATTTTCTACAACCTCTATTGTACACAGTTTTTAATACTTTTCATTCCTGTCACAATTTTGTCAAGAACAATTACTTCTGCTGGTATGATTGTACGAACACAAACAATGTACACTAACACATTCTACTGTAGAATATCAGTTAAGCTGCTCATTTATATCTTTAAAAACTTAACGCAGTCTATTCTTTCCAGTTTCAATAGTATAACAGAAAATCTCAGTTTTTCTCTGGGTGTACCATCTTTTAACTGTTTGAAACAGTTCTTCATACAAAGCCTCATATTCAATCAACCTTTCCTTCATTTCAGCCTCTAATTTTTTGCAATCTTCTAACTTGCTGAAACAGTTCTTCGTACAAAGCCTCAAATTCAACCTTTCCTTCATTTCAGCCTCTAATTTTTGCAATTTTACCAGCTCATCTGAATAGATACGTGATGATGATTCTACTCTTTCTAGCATTTTTCTAACTGACTTTATATAGTCCTGTAAAGACTCACTTAAAAACCTCTGAGTGCACTTGATTTATTTTTTCTTCTAAATTAATGGGAGCCTTCTGCTTGTATTAAAGCATAAACCTAAACTGCTTTCTGCTTGGGCAGCTTCAAGGTTATTCCCATCTTCCTTTCTTGGTTGCTTTTCTCTTACTTTCTCCAAATTTCTTCTTTGCTGGTATCCAAGCAGTGTAATAACTACCCATTAAATTAATTTTACCCATACTTTTAACCCTTAGTAGTTTTTATTTACTACTTTCGGTTTTCACATTGGGGGAGCTCTAATCAACCTAATTCTCACTGTGCAGCTATTTTGGATGTTCTTTTCGACATGCATTTATAAAGTTGAATTGTTTGGTTCCCTACCAAAAGTACAAAACCCAATGCTGCTAGTCTCAACAGTTAGGGATTCAACTGTGACCCGTCAAAGAATTACAAAACTCACTGTTACATATTTAATCACTTTTAAGCCCCTCTGTACCTCCCAGTATTGGGGCTGACCCCCCAATACACCCACTGCTTACATATACTAATCCGGAGACCATTGTACAGCAAATCCGGCACAATACTAAAGAATACTTCACTTCTGGAGTTGATCTGTATTATCCTTTTCTGGAGTTGCATTTCTACTGTCCAAAGAACATAATTCATTTCCTCAGACTTTCAACAAACACACAAATTATTTAGTTTCTTAATTGTTATGTTTTTGGTACCTATTTGTTGATTTTACTTTTAGTCAGACTAAATACTAGAAATCTGTCACATCTCGTATGTTTACCCATTATGTCTGCTTTATGGTTAGGTTTTACTGTAACAAACCTAAGGTTGGTATCAACATTTTTTCTGGTATGTCACATCCCTGTTTCTCAGGTGTGCCATGCCATCATAAAGAACATGGTTACCTTCAAGCCCAAAGGACAGCTGGGGCAGTACTAGTGCCCCAAAATGCATTCGCTCCCATCCTGATAAAGCAGGATCTTCTAGGCCAGTTCAGTGAGCAGAAGCAACTAACAAGTGCAGCACATACCTCTGTAGCTAAACAAATCTAATAAAATAAACATAAATAAGAAACAGCACTCATGGAAAACATGGCTGCCTTACAGAATCCTAACTGAAGAGATGCCCTTAAAGGGAATCCTCATCCAGGACTCCCTTAGCAGGGGTCTGAGAAGCCTATCACCCTATACAGGAGGGTGCAGATGGGGATTCTACTTCTGAAATACTTCAACTGCAATGGCCAACATTGAAGAAGGTTCTGGACTCTAAAGGATCCTCAAAGGACAACTTCATTCAAATGGTGATACCCTAAGAAAGCAACATAGGAAACATAAAATTTGGAGTGCACTTGCCAGAATCCTAGATGCTAAATTAAGATCGCTACTATGTAGTATCAATCATAATGTATGGGAATCATGCTTTAGGTGGATGTCAGACTCTCCAAGCTGAATTCCAGAGCTTTTAGATGCAGATGTCCATTCAGGAATACCCTCTTCCATATTGCAAACATCAGTAAGATGCACATGTGAATGACATCTTCAGATTTCACTCTCACACACACATGCAGTCACCAATGGGTATATTACCTAGCCCTCTAAGAAGACTAGAAATACTGTCCCAAAACAAAAAGAGAACAAGATAAGGGGAAGGAAAGAGCTTATGTGTAACAATGATCTTACTCAAACATCCATGGTTCTGGCGAGTACACTACATACCTGTACTACATTCATTGTTAGGATTGCTGCTGTAGACTAATAATAATGCAAGAAGAATACTACATCACTAAAGGAACTTGCCACAGACAGAGTGGGGGGGGGCAGAGAGAGCCAGCATGTACACTCCGCAATGCTACATTGGCAAAGCTCACTCTGATACCAGAAAGATTCCAATTTGTAATATGTTGATTTTTGTAATGTCGATAAAAGTGCAAATGAATGTCCTTATTGCTGCCAAATATTTTGCCTTGAGACATTCACAATAAAGACCACTGCAGAAGATGTTGTCTTGTGGAGTGAATTCAAATCTGACCTTATATGGTTTTACTATGGTAGTCAGAGCAAAAGAAAATGCAGCCTCCACCCCACTGTGTGACATACAGGGATAAGATTGTGCCTATGCTTCAGATGATCTGAGACTGTTTAGTGCTCAGGCACCGCAGAAGTTTGATGTGGGAGAATGGAATGGGTGATCAGTGCCTGAGCTCACCTATCATGAAAAGGAGGCAGTTTGGCCCATTGCAATTAAAGCAGAGATGTGTGCAGCATGCAGTGTGTAGGTCAAGGAAGCAGGGAGTATTGAATTACACATAGAAAGAACTTCGCTTTTTGGAAACATATACAGTTGTGTGTCTCGGCTGTGATCCAAAAGGAGTTGGAGGGTTAAAAATGAAAATGTACAGTTTTTTTTTTTTCATGAGTGATTTTATTGAAATAAAAATTTGGGGAAAATATGACATAGCTCCAGAGACAACAAGCCACAATTGCATATACAATCATCCCGCCAAACGTTAATATGTGCATGCAAGTTGCAAGCTGGAAACATCCATGCAAAAAACTGTCATGTAGAAAATATGACAATAATAGCATCTTATCAGAATGACTGCCTTCTCTACCATATCATGCAATGTGAATGGCATTGTTGGTATGGTCAAGAAGCAGGGAGTATTGAATTACATTATGAAGTGTAGGGTACAAGCAGTAATGCTACAGAAGACACTTAAAAATGAGTATGTGAATCTGGCAAATAATGGATTTCAGAAGAGTATGGAGGACAAAAGAAAAAGAGAGTTAATAATATTGATTGTGAGTGGGGCTTCAGTAAAGACAGGAGGAGAAAACAACGGTAGATCTGTCTCAATAAGGAGTTACTGGCAAGAAAGCATTACATTGGCATGCATTTATTTTCCACCAGAAACTACTACTAAGGAGCTTAACAGGGTTATAGGAGATGAAATTAGCTTCCAGTAAGGGATATTAATGGGTCAGTTCTGAAACTTGATATATAATATTGAAGATGCATCAGGGGGACCAGTTAGTGAAATAAAACAAAATAGGGTAAATTTCTAAAGAAATATATAAGAAAATATTTAGAAGGGAAGATATGAAATTACTAGCAGGATCCCAGACAGAATTTTCATACTATTCCCTAAGGTCAGACTGGAGAGAAATTATACTTCACAGGAGCATGGGTATTTAACCGAAAGCTTTGACGCACATCTAATGACTATTTCAGACCATTAGCCATTAAAAGCTAAGATAAAGATGCGGGGTAATCAAGTTAGAATGAGACACTCATGCCTTCCTACTTCTCTATTAAAAAGAGGAATTTAAGGAATAAGCAGTGGAAATGATTCAAGGGATAGCTGAGCAGTGGAATAAGATTAAAATGGAATTTAAAAATATGGTAGAAATTATGAAGAAAGAGATATGTGAAAGAAGTAATAAAAGTTATTTACAGGGATTACCAACAGTTAAAGTATTACAAACAAAGGGGAAAATACAGTGTCAGTGGCACAATAGGTTAGCACACACACCTTGGTGCAGAAGGCTGTGGGTTCAATTCCCTATTATCAAACAGCACCAGAAATACAAGATATAAGGACCTGAATTTTGTCTGCGACTTAAACAGAACATGCTGGACAGACAAATGTGTGTCACAGAGACTGCTCCTTCTATGAAACAGGCTTCCCATCCATGTCAAGCTGAGTTCATCTATTATCCAGTTTAAACACAACCTAGACCAATGGATGGGGAACATGAAATTTAAACCGGGTCTGGCACCCATGTCCCTTATGGACAGAGATAGCTTATAAATGCTTGTCCCTCAATACCCTAGTCGGATACAAGATATCATTACTCTTTTGGGAAAAATTGGCTAAGCTTAGAAAGGCCCTCCCTGGTTGTTAGCCTAGCAACAATGTAAGAATCTATGAATCTTACAGAACAAGAAGAGGAGTGCTTAAGGGAAACTAAACATGGATAATATGCATGAGTTCAGAAAGGTTGCTGTAAACCAAGTACATTTGATAACAGCCTCAGAGCACAAAAACTATTCAATGACTTAAGTTACAGGAAACAGACAGGGGTATTGGCAAACTCAAGTGATTCTCTGACTAAAACAAATAACCAGAGACACTACTGATAATTTCAGAAACCTAGAAAAGATACAAGTGGAAATATCTGTGGAAGACTGATACAGTTTAATGTTAGAAGAAGACGGGGCTCAAGAATTAACAACAAAGATGGGGTGGGAATGAGATAAAATGGTGATATATAATCAATCAACAGGGAAGCATCAAGGAACATATGGCATTCTTATGGAAGTCTAGAAGTTAGGAGGGCAGAAAATGATAAAAATCTGGAAGGTTTTATTTACCACTATTTTATAAGGAGGGACAATATCAGCACCTTGGAAGAAAGCAGTAATGGCAGTATTCATAGCTGGTTACTAGGCTATCAGCCTAGCCAAGCTTATTTACATATATAATTATACACACACACACATATATACAAACACCCTGGCCAAAATCCTAGAAAAATGCATCCATACCCAGATACTAAATTATCTCCTAGACAGCAACATCCTGTCACCTACTCAGCATGGTTTCAGACCTGCCATAGTACCACTACAGCCCTCCTCTGCTTCACAGACGCAGTAAACTGTCTCAAAAACGAAGGCCTGCAGGTGGCAACTCTTTTTTTGGATATGTCCAAAGCATTTGACGCAGTCTCACACCAAATCCTGCTAAACAAACTAAACCAGTATCACCTATCAAATTCCACTCTTACCTGGTTCCAAAGCTACTTAACTGACAGGTACCAAGCTGTGAAATGGGAAAATGCTCTCTCTCCTCAGCTGCCCATAACTATAGGAGTCCCACAGGGTTCTATCTTAGGACCACTACTATTCACAGTCTTCACAAATGACCTCGATACCTCCACACAGCATGCATCTATCATTCAGTATGCAGATGACACTACCTTAATCTGTGCTGCACAAAACATTCCCAACCTCCTGCAAACAACTGAACTAGCATTCTCTGACATTGAAAACTACCTTACCAAAGCTCAACTTATCCTCATTCCAAAGAAAACTCAGCTTATGATTATAACTAGCTCTAACAAAAACACTGATAATAGTCAATTCTCTATCTACTCCACAAATGCTACTCCAATCGCTCCAGTGGTACAGGCTAAGCTACTGGGAATAACCATAGACTCCCACCTAAAATTTGATAATCATCTCAACTTAACTATTAAAAAAGTACATGCCAAACTGGGATCACTCTACTGTATCAAACCATTTCTTACCAACAACACAAGATCAGCCATTACTTGCTCCCAACTTCTATCCACCCTACTCTATGCATCTCCCATTCTGACTAATGTCAACAAAACTGAACTAAGCAAAATGGAAGCCTGCTATAACAGAATTGCCCGCTTTGCTGCAAATTGCTCATATAGAACTCATCACTGTACTGCTTTGAGACAACTCCACTGGCTTGAACTACTCAACCTCCTAACCTACAATCAGCTCTGCCTCTGTCATTCTACTACCTCCCTAATAAGTGTCCTTCCCTCAAAAACCTAGTACATCACCACTCAGCCAAAAGGCCTCTTAGATCATCAAGCAAACTACTACTAAAAGTCACCAACAGCTACAATAGCTTTGGAGATGTGCTATATAGTAGTTCAGTGGCTAAAAATGGAACTCTGCCCCCGCTAGCATTCAAAACACATCATCCAAAGCCTCCTTTAAAGACCTCATCAGGCAACATCTCAAGCAAAGTTGGCAGTGCCATGATTGCTCCCCAGGCTAGTGAAAGCGGATAAGGTATACATACTAAATCTAGAGTACTTGATAATAGTTTTCAATCTTACTCACAAACACTGGCTAATCTACAATGTATGTACTGTACCTGTGTACTATGTATGCATTCTACCCATGTTCCAAATTTCAGCTGTACACCACAAATAGTACAGTTTTGTACCTACCATAAATGTAGATGTTCGAGTGTTCACCCTGCTGCAGTCATCACACTTGGGATATCCTGTCGTCAGGCGGTCCCGCAGTCGGCCGGAATTCCAAAGTCTCGGTCCGGCGTTGGTTGCTGTCGCCTCTTCCCTGACGTCAGTGCGCCAGGGGTATATATAATGCAACTGACGCCATTTTCTTCAGTTGTTCTTGCCCCAGATGTCAGGTGCCCCCAAAAAGGTGGTCAGAATTAGTACCAAATGGAGTGAACACTGCACAAACACAAAATCCCTTCAGCTATAAGCAAATACATCAGTAAGGCATAGAAGAGATTTTTCCAGTAGATCAGAGGGGATGGAGGGAGGGTAACCTGGACTGCAGCAGGGTGAACACTCGAACATCTACATTTATGGTAGGTACAAAACTGTACTATGTTCATCGTGTTACCCTGCTGCAGTCATCACACTTGGGATGAATCCCAAAGCTAAGGTAGGGGGGAGGTATCATAGAGGGTTAGTGGAGGCAATCAGGCCCTGCAGAACTGCAGTGGCAAAGCCCGCCCTGGACTTAGAGTAAAGAGGTAGGTCGTAGTGTTTGGTGAAAGTGTGTACTGAACTCCAAGTTGCAGCTTCTAAAATTTTCTTGGTTGGAACCCCCCTGAGAAAGGCTGTAGAGGTAGCTGTTGCCCTGGTAGAGTGGGATCTAATGGTAGCAGGGACTAGTGTCCCATGATGGGTATAGCAGAACCGTATACAATGACCTATCCATTTAGAAATGGTTTGCTTAGATATAGCCTTCCCTTGAGAAGCTGTAGCATAGGATACAAAGAGCTGGTCAGTTTTTCTGAAAACCTTAGTTTTGTCCAAGTAGTAATGAAGCTGCCTGTGAATGTCCAAGGAATGCAGGAGTCTCTCACCTTTGTTCTGTGGATTGGGGAAGAAGGTGGGTAGGTGGGTGGTTTGATTTAAAGCTACACTGGAAACCACCTTAGGCATAAAGGAAGGATTAACGATAATCCAAGGAGTGATTAAACTGTATTACGCTATTTGGTTTCGTGTCACTGGTTCTTCCTCCTTGGATTATCGTTGGTTCTTTTATTGTGACTTTATAAAGGAAGGATTAGTTCGTAGAGAAACTCTGTCTTAATGAAAGATGAGGAAAGGTTCCACTGCCATTAGTGCCTGTAGTTCTGAGACACTCCTAGCTGAAGTTATTGCTAGGAGCAGGGCAGTCTTCCATGACAGGAACTGTAGATCTGCACAGAAAGCTGGTTCAAAGGGAGGTAGCATTAGTTTTTCCAGAACAAAGTTGAGGTCCCATGTTGGTGTAGGAGCTCTCCTTGGTGGTCTAATGTTCTTTGCCCCTCTGAGGAATTGCCTTAGAAGAGAATGTAAAAATAAGGGTGGATCCGTGTTTTAGTGAGCTGAAATAGCTGAAGCATGGATTTTAATTGAGGAAAAGGATAGTCCTTTGTGCAACATATCAGCTAAATACTGTAGAATGTGAGGCATGAGAGAGGCTGACTTGTGTCTTGGCCTTTAGCTTGGTTCCAGGCACAAAACCTTTTCCATTTGTCCGAATAAGCCTTCCTGGTGCTTGGCCTCCTGGCTTCCAGAATAACATCCAGAAGTGCTTGGGAAAGAGGAGCTGGTTGGATGTTTAGTTGATGTGCCATACAGCCAGATTTAAAGTTTTGAGCTGGCTGTGAAGAATCTGTTTGTTTTGTTGTGTGAGCAAATGGGGTATTTGAGGCAATATCCATGGTGGGTTGTGGGCCATATTTTTCAATAGCGGGTACCAGTGCTGGCGTGGCCAGTCTGGGGCCATGAGAATCAGTTGTGGTCTCTCCTTTTTGGCCTTCAAAAGAACCTTTGTGAGGAGAGCTAGTGGAGGAAAGGCATATGCTGTCAGGTTTTTCCAACTGAAAGAGAGAGAGTCCACCTTCCAAGCTTGATGGTGAAATGTCCTTGTACAAAATTTTGTCAGTTGGTAGTTTTGAGGACTGGCAAACAGGTCTATGTTTGGAAGACCCCATTTTTGAGTTATCATTGCAAATATCTGTGGGTCTAATTTCCACTCGTGGGGATCTTTGATGTTTCTGCTGAGGTCGTCTGCCAATGTGTTCTTCTGTCCTGGCAGGAATTGAGCTTGTAACTGGACTTGGTAGGCCAGAGCTGTGTTCCATAAGATCATTGCTTGCCTGCATAGAGGGTAGGAATGTGTACCCCCTTGTTTGTTTATGTACCACATAACTGTGGTGTTGTCCGTCTTTATTGCAAGTTGTCCTGGACGTAATAGATCCTTGAAGGCTGTCAGAGCTTTCTGTACAGCTAGCATCTCTTTTTGATTTATGTGCAGATTTCTTTGTTCTGCAGTCCATAGGCCTTGAATGCATTGCCCTGCCACGTGTGCCCCCCAGGCGTAGTCTGAAGCATCTGTTGTGATTGTTTGCCTGGCTGGGGGCAAGGTGAAAGGCTGACCCTTGTTGAGGTGACATGCCTGTGACCACCATAGAAATTCCTGTTGTAGGCAGGGAATGAGAGATATCATTGTGTCCAAGCTGTGGCTGTGTTGAGACCATACGCTTTTTAGGTACCACTGTAATTTCCTCATATGCAGCTTTGCAAATGGTATTATTAGAATGCAAGATGCCATGAAGCCCAAAGCCTGCAGAATTTTTCTTGCAGTTAATTGGGTCTTTGTTGCCATTGTCTTGAAATATTGAGTTAGTTGTAGTTGCTTATCTGGCGTAAGATAAGCCTTCTGGGCCGTTGTATTCAAGCTGGCACCCAGGAATGTCATTTCTTGTGAGGGTACTAGTTTTGACTTCTTTTTGTTTACTGTGTACCCCAGGCAGTTTAGTAGGTGCTTTACAAAGGCCAGATGATGTAAGAGAATGTCTTTGCTTTCTGCTTGGATGAGGCAGTCGTCCAGGTATGGATATATTTGAATTCCTCTTTGTCTGCAGTATGCAATTACTGGTGCCAGGCATTTTGTGAAAACTCTGGGCGCAGTAGATAAGCCAAAGGGCAGTGCAGAGAGTTGGTAATGGCTTGAACCTGCAATGAATTGGAGGTATCTTCTGCAACTTTGTCTGATAGGGACATGCAGGTATGCCTCCTTGAGGTCCAACGTTACTAGCCATGCTTCCTTGCCCAACATGGGAAGTAGCTGCTGTAGTGTTAGCATCTTGAATTTGGGTACTTGTATAAGTGTTTAGAATTGAAAGGTCCAGTATTGGTCTCCAGGCATTGTCCTTTTTGGGCACTAGAAAGAGTCTTGAGTAAAATCCTTGCCCTTGCTCTCGAGTAGGTACCAGTTGAATGGCTCTCATGTCCATGAGAGCGGTAATTTGCTTTTGTGCCTCTGCCCATTGATTTTGTGGCAGGTTTGGCATTCCTCTTTTCATTGGCAAGGTGTGAAAATGGAATCTGTATCCTCATGAAATTATGTCTAGGACCCATTTGTCCCTTGTGACAATGTGCCAGTTGTCTGCAAAAAGTGCGAGTTTTCCCCCAAGGGGGCTGCCAAAAGAGTATTGCTTGGCCAGATGAGGTGCAAGTCATTGAGTTTGCCTTCTGGTGGACTGAGACCTGTCTTCTCCTCCCTTCTGTGCTGTAGTGCCCCATTGGCGAGGTTTATACTGGGCTTGTGGCTGTCCTCTGCCCCTTGGGCGTCTGTATTTACCCCTCTGTGCTCTGTCAGTGGCTGGAAAGGACCATTTTTTTGTTGGCCAGTTTCTGCTGAAGCGAGGGGGTTGTACTTGTAAGAAATCTTTGACTGTCTGCATAGATTTTGCTTTATCTTCCATTTTCTTTAAAACTTCTTCAGCTTTAACTCCAAAAAGAACATCCTGCTGTAAGGGAGCATCCAGTAGTTTTGCTTTAACATGATCAGGCAGAGTTTGTTCCTTTAACCAAGCATGCCTACGTATAACAGACCCAGTGACAGCTGCTCTGCAGGTGGCCTCTAAAGAATCAAACCCACATTGTAAGGTATGTTTGCCCACCTGCTCAGTGGCATGCAACAGATCCTGCACTTCTTTCAATTCAGTTTGTTGAGGGAGAGAGGTAATTCTTTGCTTTAACTGAGAGATTAGAAATTGCCGATACTTAAGCATATGAAATTGACAATTCAGTGCCCTCATAGCTAGTGTGGCTGAGGTGTAAACCTTTTACCCCCACCTGTCTAGTGCTCTGGAATTCCTCTCAGAAGGTACTGGGTTTTTAGCCATAGAAGCCTTAGCCCCCTTGGGACCCTGGGAGATAGTCTCTGGGTCAGCTATTGGGCTTTTGTAAAGAAATTTGTGGGAATCAGGCACTCTGTAGTATCTGTCAGGCTTAGCAGGAGGTAGAGAGTCTGGATTGAGACTGGATTCTAAATAGACATCATCCACAATGTCCAAAACTGGTGGAATGGCAAGTGGTCTGTGTTGGGGTAGTAAAAGAAACTCTCTGAGCCTTTTCTTTGAATCAGAGTAGTCCTGACCTTCCCAGTGAAAATGTTCCCTCATAGTGTGTAAAGTTTCCCCAAAGAAGTAGTCTTCAGGAGGAGAAGCTGAGGGAATAGAGTCCTCAGCATCAGAATCTTCATAAGGAGAGAAGGAATAGTCTTGGTCCTCAGAAGAGTCTGAAGAAATGGACATTTGCTCAGAGGAAACATCATCTTCCTCTTGTCTAGGCCTTTTGTCAGGAGGGGGCTGTGAACCCCTGATTAAAGAAATCAAATCTTCAGCCATTTTGAGCATCTGTTTCTTAGGCATAGGGCCTTGAACAGGCGACTGAAGTGTAGTCCTTTTAGGTTTAGAAGGAGTCTTCGACTTAGAAAACGTTTTAATGGTAAGAGTCGTCAGTCTGAAAACGCCTTCCGAAACCAATGGCGTTTCTGAAGCACCAACGTCTTTAGAGGCAAAGTCGTCGGAAGGGCCTGAAGCAAAATGCTGCATCGGCCTGGTACATTCCGTCAAAATATCCGTAGCGGTCTCGGGTTCCGGGACTGCGGTAGTCAGGGGCTGCGTCGGAGCCTCACTGAGGACCGGAGACCGGATCAGCCGAGGCCTCGGAATCTGGCTTAGGCCTGGGCTGTCTGTCCTTATCTCTGCATTTTTTGTGCACGCTGGTAGTCGGTTGCTCCGATGGCATGGTGTACTTAAATTTCCTACCAAAGTAGTGTCATGCGAAATCAAAGCGTCTTTTAATAGTACGCTTATTAAACCTAGCGCAAAACCAACAAGAAGAAGTGACGTCGTGGTCTGGGCCTAGGCAAGGTATGCAAAAAGAATGAAAATCCTTATGAGGTATTTGCTTCCCACAAGAAATACAATTGTTAACTTTTTCTGACATCGGTCTGAGGCAGAAAAAGTTTCCCCAACGGGGTACTTAGCTTTATAGAAGACTTCGGTCTGAAATTCGAATTCGAAAATCTCAGGAGTCGGCCGACCGGCACTTGCAAACTGCTTCTGCTTCGGGCACTGCACGGCAAGAAAGACTGAAGAAAATGGCGTCGGTTGCATTATATATACCCCTGGCGCACTGACGTCAGGGAAGAGGCGACAGCAACCGACGCCGGAGCGAGACTTTGGAATTCTGCCCGACTGCGGGACCGCCTGACGACAGGATAACCCAAGTGTGATGACTGCAGCAGGGTAACACGATGAACATCTATTAATTACCTTTATTTTTAAATTAATATTTTTTTTGTTTGTTCACTCCACTGTAACTGTTGATGTGCTGCATATCACTGTAAAAACATGTCTTTTGTAATTTGTGTGTATACTGATCATGTCTAAATAACTAAATGTATCTGTAATTTTTCTTTGTGGAGCTTTTCTCCTGGGCCTCTGCTGAAATAGGGCCTTTTCGGCTCAGACACCCCCAGTTAACAAATGTAAAATAAAATAAAATAAAATAAAATAAAATAATATAATATATATATATATATATATATATATATACATATACATATATATATTTACACACACGTGTGTGCGTGTGTGTGCATGCATATACACACAATCCAAGGTAAAGAATCAAACCTTTCCTTACCCTACTTGCTAGAACTGCAATTGCCCATTCCTATCTACTATCAACTCTTCTCTACACCTCACCTCTATTCTCCAACTTAAACAAAACAGATCTTAATAAACTATCATCCTGCTATAACCACATTGCCAGATTTGCTACTGGCACAGCCTACCGGACACACCACTGCCACAACCTAAATTGCCTAGGATGGCTTGAACTGCCTAGCCTACTGCAGTTCAACCAGCTAATAGTGGCACATAAAGTCCTTTACCAACCAGAAACTATACCTGCACTAAAAAATATTATCAGCCCCTACACCAGCACCCAGCCACTGCGATCATCCACTAGATTCCTAGTTCAAACATACAAATCCAACTACTCAGATGGGGCCTCTCTGTTTGCCAATTCTGCTGGAAAAACATGGAACAAACTCCCAGCTGACTTGACCCTAGAACCCTCACTAACTCAATTCAAAAACAAACTCAAGAAATACTTCAAAACTCATTGGTTATGTCCTTGCACTAACCCAGACTAGTGACCTCTCTATTTCTTAGGTGCCTTACCTTCAACTACTTCTAACTTTTTTCTACCACTCCATTTCATGAAGGGTCAATTGCATAACTGCTGCTCAATGTGTCTTAAACCTGAATGTAATGTTTATGTATATATAACTTTGAAAAAAAATGTTATGTTTTATAAAGTGTTTTATAATACGTTAGTACTGTATGTGCTAAATACTGGTATTGCTTATTACTGTAATCTGCTTGATACTAGCATTTACTAAATGTTCAATGTGTATTATTATCTTGGAGCTTTTCTCCCCGGGCCTCCACTGAAAATGGACATACATCCAGTCGGATTATCCTGATCAACAAATGTAAAATAAATAAATAAAGCAGGCCCAAAGCTCAAGCCAGGCTGTTCTTGAAGTAATAACAAATGCATCCAAGTTGTTGTTGCATATAAATCTTTAATAAAAGGTAAGTGCTTTCACAAAGATGCTTCTTCAGACCATAAAATAAAACAAAGAACAAATGCTGTTAAATAGTATCCCCCAAAGGAAATAGAACCAATTATCCAATTAACCAATAACTGACTCTATGACTCATACACTTATCTTAAAGAGTCAGCAATAATGAGGGCATAACTCTAACGTACCCCTTTCATCCTTAAAAAGGGTTAGAGGGAAATCCAGTCATTTAAGGCTTTGCCACAGTCAGACCCAAGTCTTATAATCCACTTAGCCCACACTGATTTGGTATAGGTTTTAATGTCATCTATCCTATTCGTCTTGATGATATCAATAACCATAAATTTAAAAGTATGATGGTTCCCCTCTGCTTGAACATGCTTAACCAAGGCATTATTCAGACTACCAGTTCTGATATTGTACAAATGCTCTCTTATACAATGCTTAAAAAACCTATTTTTCTTCCCTATATAGAATGACTTGTATTCTTCACTTGTAGCTAAGTAAACAACATTATCCGTATTACAATTACCCAATACAAATAATTTAAAAACACGGCCTGTGTCTGGATGCTCAAATTGGATAGTATTACTAATATATGTGCAATAATTACATTGCCTACAGGGTAGAGTACCTGTCATCCTAGAATAATCAAATGTTGAAGTATTCTTGGGGTAACACAACATCCTCTTAAAATTCCTCTTATTTTTATAGCAAAAAGATGGTGTATCACCAATTTCTCTAATCTTCAGTTCTGCTGTTAATATACTCCAATATTTATGGAAGATCTGAATTACACTATCACATCCTGCAGAACAGTGTCATGGCATGGATAAAGGGCATCTAACTACATTGCTATTCTTGTTTCTATTAACATTCACCTGTTCAGAAAAATAGGGTTTAGATGTACTATTCCTCATATCAGCTACTACCCAAAAGGGAGTATTTAGATCTCTAGCCATATAACCCCTATCCTTGAACTCCATCCTTAAATCATTTAACTCTACCTGAAAATCAGTGTCAGAAACATGCAAGCTAGAACGCTGCATCCCCTGTCACAATATTTCAAAGTTTACGGGTGTGCACACTTATGCAACCAGCTTATTGTACTTTTTTTATTTTTATAATTTTTCCCCTAACAGATTTGTTTGTTTTTCAATTGAATTGTACAGGTTATACGTCACATTAAAGGTGGGAAAAGTTGATTTATTGTGGTCTAATTTTTTTTATATCACAAAAACCTGGCATTTTAACAGGGGTGTGTACACTTTTTATATCCACTATATGGTTACGATGAGTAAATAACTTTTGTATCCAATGTTGCCCATTTTCATCTGATTCAACCAATGGGACAGAATCCCTAGCTACATAATTTCCTGGATGGCATTAAGGAAGGACGTTCCTGAGAACAGCAGAGCCAAAGAAGGAATGCGCTCTAGACTGTACATCCGGCTTGTAATGAGACAAAGGTATGCACTGCACACCAAGTAGCAGATGCACAAATCTCATCAACAGAAAACCGATGTTGAAAAACTGTAGAGATTGTCACTGCCTTTGTCAAATGAGCTGTCAGTTTGCCAGAAAGTGGCAGACCCAACTTGTCAAACACAAATGAAATAAAACTTGATAGCCACCTTGAGAGAGTGACTTTTGAAACCCCCTTCCCAGTTTTGATTTGGATAAGGCAATGAATAACTGGTCTGTTTTTTCTGAGGTCTTTAGTTCTACGCAAGTAAAATCTAAGATGTCTACGTACATCAAGCAAGTGCATTGCACACCCTCCTTTTGTTGGAAAAAAGATAGGTAAATAAATCGATTGATTTACATTGGACTTGGATGCTAACTTAGGAAGAAAAGAAGGGTTTGGTTTCAGGAAGGATCTATCTTTATGAAATACCAAATATTGTGGTTTACATGAAAGAGCTTGTAGTTATGAAATTCTCTTAATCAGAAGTAACTGCTAACAAAAGGATATTTTCCATGTCAAGAACTTTAAATCCACACAAGGTTTTGGTTCAAAAGGGGGATTATGTGAGCGCTTAAAGGAAGACTGATGTCCCAAGGAGGGACAGATTCGACTACTTAGGGTTGAAGAAGAAATGCTCCTTTAAGAAAGGCTTTAGATAACTTTAATGACGTTACAGAAGTCTTGTTATGGCCTACATGAAAATTGGATATGGCTATAAGTTAGACTTTTATTGTAGAGAAGCTAGAACCCCTTTGGAATAATTCAGAAAGGAATTCATAAATAGAGGGAAGAGGTGCTGAGAAGGGATCCAAATCTTTCCTCATAGCCCAAAAGGAAACTCGTTTTTATTTGCTTTGGTGTCCCTCACCACCGTTAGAACTGGAGTAACCCCAAGTGGTTAATTTCAGTGTTTTTAGGTCAGGGAAGGGATGACTGGAAGGATGGCAGATAAGATCTGCCCTGCAAGCCAGAGTCCAGGGCAGACTATGGTAAGGCCAGAAGTATGGGAACCAGACTTCTCAAGACCAATAACAGGCAATAAGGATCATTTTGGCCTTGCACTTTCTGACTTTCTGTATGAATTTCATAATCAGAAAAAAAACAGAGAGAATGCATAAACGAGACATGGAGCCAGCTGTAGATCAGAGCTTCCCTTGGCTACTGGTCCTGTGGTGGGATTAAAGCAAAATAACTGCTGGACTTGTTGAGGTGGAAAGCAAACAGGTCACAGTAAGATTGGTCCCAATGACTGAAGATTTCATTTACCTCTGTTGGATTAAGGGACCACTCATGAGGCAGAATAATATGCCTGTTCAATCAGTCTGCTAGCACACTGAAAGTTCCTGGGATATGCGCTGCCAGCAGAAAGTGATAGGAAGGCATCTCCCACTGTCAGACCCTCATGGTCTCTCGATATAATGGGCAAGACCTGGCTCCTCCCTGCTTGCTGAGGTACCGGACCACTAACATATTGTCTGTCTCACATTAAAATACCTGCAATGTCAAAAGGACTGCTCTCATTTCCAGAACACTGATGTGAAGGCTGGTCTGTAATAACAGTGTCTAAGCACCTTGGACTGTTTTCCCCTCGTAATGCCCTTCTACCCTAAAAGGGAAATGTTTGTGGCAACTACTACTGTAGAAGGAAGTGGCCAGAAAGAGTGACCTGTTAACAAGTCTGTAGAAGTGATCCACCATTTGATGTGGGTTCTGCACATGGAGGTTAGCCTGTTCAGAGTGTCGATAGGGTTCTGAAGTTGTTACCAATGGACTGTCAAGAGTCCACTGAAGAACCTTCATATAAATTCTGGACATAGGAACCAGGATGACAGCTGATGCCATGAGCCCTGGAAGTTTGAGAATTAGCCATGCTGATGGTAATGGACTGGATAGAACCAGGATTGCTGATTGTCGGATGGAATAAATCCAGTGTTGTGAAAGGGTGTCTATCTGTGCTGTAGTGTCCAGGTGGCATCTGATAAATTCTATGGTCAGAGTTGGTGTCAAGTTGCTTTTCTGTAAATTGACCATAATCTCCAACTGTGAAATAACTGGAGTAAAAGGTACCATTGGAGTATTAACAGATCCCTGACTGGAGCTGATAGGAGCCCACTAAGTATGGGAATACCAGGGACCCCCTGCAGTCTGATGTAGGCTGTCACTGCTGACATGCATTTGGTAAACACCCAGGGGCTGTGGTGAATCCAAAGGGCAGAGATCTGAATTGGAAGTGATTGGTTCCCAGCATAAAATGGAGAAATCTTCTGAAACATCTGTGTATCTCTACATGGTAGTAGGCATTCTGGAGATCCATTGAGCACATACAGTCATCCTTTTTGAGTAGGGGTAAAATGGACTGTAGGAGGACCACTCAGAATTCTGTCTGCTTCACCTACTGGTTTAAATGCCTTAAGTCCAATACTGGCCTTAGGTCTCCTGTTTTCTTTGGAACTAAAAAGAACCTGGAGCAGACTCTGGATCCTGTCTGGTCTGGTGGGACCTGCTGGATGACTCTTTTTTCCAAAAGCTTTTCTACTTCTGCTGTTGCAGATGCAAACTAATTAAGTGGCACAACGGGAATCCTGGATTGCATGAGGCCTTGTTACAAACATCATTGAGTATACTCTGGTTATTATCCTTAACACCCAAGAATCAGAAGTGATGGCCCACCAGGTTTGCGGATGTAGAGAAGTGTCCTCAAACTGCTTCCAGGGTGTGGAAGTTGGCCAATACTTCAGGAGCACTGAAAGGATTTCTCAGAAAAGGGGCTGCAAAGTCACAGTTTTGCAGACCACCTCTTCCCTTAGGGTCATGCCCACTAAAATTACCCCTCCTTTGCTGTAGGGGGAGGGGTCTTTGTAAAGAAACATCCTGGTTAGAACCCTGCAATTTCCGGAACCACATCTTCTATCCTCATTGATTTCTTGAACAGGTTCACTAAGGACTACAGAAATGGGTTCCAGTGGAAGAAAGGGTTTTACCATCTTGTTTGGTTCTTTAACCTACAGACCAAACAATGTGGTACAGTCAAAGGGGGTGTTAATGAAGGCTGTCTTAAAGCCTTCTGCAAAATCACACAACCACATCCAGGCATGGTGGTGTTTGGCTATGCCAGTCAGCTGCTCGGGCTGTTCTATCTGCTGCATTTTAAAGCAAGCACAGAGAAACATTACAAACAGAAGATAAGGTAGATAGATGGAATTCCATGGTCTTCTGGATATCCACTGGCAAATTGCCTAAAAGAGAATTGCTAATCTCAGTGGTCAATTCTCTTTGGAATCAAATGCTGTTAGCAAGGTAGTTCAGTGCTCTCAGGGAAAAAGTCACTGAAGAGTACATTCATTTTTCAAATCTGTCCAAAACCTGGGATTTCCTGTTGGGGGCTGGAGAGAGGTGCTCTCTTTGGAGAGTTCTTTCTTTGTGGCAGCCGCTATGACTTGGCATCTACGGGGGGATCTCTACTCCAATGAGCTCTGTCTTTTAGTGCAGCTAGAATTTTGCCCGACTTCTTAGGTATTGGCTTTGTTGTATTGGGCTCCTTCCAAACCCTCTGCACCACCAAGTCAATGAGAGCATCTGGAGGAGGAACCACTCAAATATTAAGCCAGCACCAAAGGCCTTCAGGACCACAGATGCTTCCCAGAAAGGTGCATCTGTGGACCACCCAACTTTTCTGTTTCACCAAATCTAGGATTTCTCCAAAGATCATCTCTTCTAAAGGGAGCCCTCCCATTCATCCAAATCTGTGTCTTATATGACAGATTCTAGAGATGAATCCAAATGCTTCCATTTGCAAATGTATTTTTATGTACCTGTCATTGGGAATTATCTGACGACAGGTCTGAATCAGACTGGGAGTGCGGAGCTCAAGGACAGAACTTCCCTGAGGCTCTTGGAAGCTCAATGTCCCTGTCGATGAGAAGGAGCAGATTCTGGAGCAGAATGTGTCTGAGGTCAAGTTGGATCTGAATAAGATGGAGGCACCTCTTCTCTCGACCTTGAGAGGACCCAATGAAAGGCCTTGAAAGTAGTGGAGGAAATTGGAGCTGAAGAATTCTCTGTAATAGGTATAACAGAGAGAGAGAGACACCGAAGCTCCAACTCTGACATCGGAGCTGTGCTATCAAGAGCTGACACCCCAGAAGAGATGGCTCTAAAAGTTTCCGAGTAGACCTATCCCCCCAAACATTGGCACAAAAGCTTTGACTCAGACTCTCATCTCGATCTGTCAAAGTCGGAGTTGACAGAGACTGGGTGTTATTGCCTTCCACTTTGACTCAGACTAACAGCATCAACATATGTGCTCCACAGGTAACTGGATCCAAGAGCTTCTGCTCCAAAGGTTGGACCTGCAATGGAGTCATAAGGGGGGAGGCTGAGGGCAATGTTCCCAACGCTATCATAGGGGATGGAGTCTTGAGGTTCCCCAACTGTATCTACGCCCAAAGGAATCTCAGCATCATTCTGTTGAGGTCAGCTTCAGTGAGGCTCCTTGAAGAATGGGCAGACCTGGAAGAAGTAACCAGGATGCCCTGGAGTGATGCTGCAAAATTTGAGAACAGAGTCGAGGCCTAACTGGCTCCATACAGAAGAGTTGCTGTGTTGATGGTGAATAGATCTGAGACTTTGGATCCAAAGACTTTACAATTTCTGGCATCGGACCTGTGGAGGCTATGGGGTCCAGAGACGGTTTCTTGGGTACCTAGATGCCCTTCTCGGGAGTCTTACTTTCGAGAGTAGATTCTCCAGCTTCTGTACTTCTCTCTCTCTTCTTCTTTATCCTTCAAAGCCAAAGAAGTCAGAGAAGACACTGATTTAGCTGACAAAAGGAGAAGACCACCCTTTAAGATCAGTTTGCCCTTACGCTCTGAAGGGTGTTGTGTCCAAAAGAAGCACAGACTTTACAGTCAGTGTCAGGATACGGTCCTCCCAGAGAGTACACACAAAGGGAGTAGGGATCCAGAGTGAGAATTCTGTGGCAACATTTAGCACACTTTTTAAAATGTGGCAGCAAAGTCTAGTAAAATCCAAAGAACCACCATGGCAGCAGGAGAATAAAACGTGAACATTTTATTAAAAGGTTAGCGCTTTTCATGCTACTGTGAGCACTTCTTCAGACCATAAATTACAATAAAACACTCCATTATATATTATAGCATTCTAACCAAACAACCTATGACAAAATAGTTTCAATTAACTTATTTAAACAGCTTCTGCCCTTTCAAAATAGGTTTTAAAGGGACATATCCATTTAACCCTGGATGTATATCACCCTGCAGTCTCACTATCCATTTTGTTTCTCTCTGTTCTAAAACATTATTGAGGACTCCCAACCTAGCACTTTGTTTCACTTGATTCAGTACCCTAAACTTAAAGACATGCAAGTCCCCTTCATGTACATTGTTAGCTAAAGCATTCTTCAAATCTTTATTTCTAATCGCCTGCAAAAGTTCTCTGATTCTCTTTTTCGTTTTTATGTAGGTAAAACTGTGAGAAAGGGGATAGTGAGACTGCAGGGTGATGTACATCCAGGGTTAAATGGATATGTCCCTTTAAAACTTATTTTGAAAGGGTGGAAGCTGTTTAAATGAGTTAATTGAAACTATTTTGTCAAAGATTGTTTGGTTAGAATGCTATAATATACAATGCTATAATATACAATGGAGTGTTTTTATTGTAATTTATGGTCTGAAGAAGTGCTCATAGCATGAAAGCGCTAACCTTTTAATAACATTTTCACATTTTATTCTCCTGCTGCCGGTGATGGTTCTGTGGATTTTACTAGACTTTGCTGCCACATCTTTATTGCTTCTACAGTACCTTTTTCCACAGTGGAATACTTCTTTTGTGTTATTTTACACTTCTTAAAATGTTTATCAGCCACTTCTAAAGACTAGAGAAAAAGTTAACCACTACAAAAAAAGCACAGTAAACAACTAGAAAAACTGACTACTACCTAACAATTACTCTGAATAGTTCAACACCTAATAAGGCCTACAAATCGTATATATATACTTCTCTCTCTCTCTCTATATATATATATATATATATATATATATATATATGCATATATATATATATAGCTATAGCTATCTCTCTCCTATATATATATATATATATATATATATATATATATATAAATATATATATATATATATATATATATATATATACACACATGCGCACACACACACACACATCATATATACACTAATATTATAGTAATAAGTTTAGAGATGTAAATATAGTAGAGGAAATATGCGATAAAGCAAAAGTTAACTAGAAAAATTGAGCTCTAAATATGAGAATGCTATAGGAAAGTGAGTAATAACAATAATAATCACTTATCCCAGCTTGGAAATCAGAGCTTCTGTGACTGTTCGGTTGAAGCAGCTAACAAGATCCGAGATAATCTGAGGATGGTCAGAGAATTATGGGTAGGAAAGGAGTCAGATCGAAGTCCCATTCATTAAATCCGACAAAAAGAGCATCATCAGATAAAATGATAACACAAACAGTGAGAAGTAAGACTATGAATATTCATAGTAAAGTACAAGCAGTGAAAGTGTTTCTAATCCCTTTAATATTATATTATATACTGTTCAGTCATATTTTTAACAACCAGAGGAGAAGCTGCAGACCATAATTGAGAAAAACTGAATGAATTTATTTGTGAGAGACAGAGGGCAAACATTAAGTTTCTTCCCACAGAACAAAGTTGTTTAGGATTACCACACACTTCACCCCCCCGTCCCCCCCATCAGTAAACCAGGACATCCCCAGTACCTGCCCCCCCCCCTCCCCTCATCACCAGGGACCTGGTCCTTAATGCCCTCTCAAAGGTAAAAAATACAGTCTCCATGAGACCCGATAACATCCCTGGCTGTATCCTACATGAACTCAGGCATGAGCTTTCAGCTCCATTAGACACCCTATTCAACCAAAGCCTGAGCACCGGCTTCATCCCAGCTGAATGGAGGACAGCCACTGCCATCCCTCTACATAAAGGTGCAGCATCCACTGACTCAGGCAATTATAGGCCCATCAGCCTAACTAGCCTGATTTGCAAGGCCAAGGAACGCATTATTATGGACATTGGCAACCTCCAAACCCTTGAGCCCACAGAGTTTGTTTTTGTCAAAGGGAGATCATACCTATTAAACTTGGTCGACATTTTAAAAAGAGTCAGCAAAGTCATGAACGAGGGGAAGATGGTGGACACTACCTACCTTGACCTAGCCAAAGTCTACTATTCCCCACTGGGGCATAACAGATAAACTCTCCTACCTAGGCATCAATCCATATGCTACCAGATGGGTAGCTAACTGGCTCACTAATTAGAACTCACTCAGTCAAGGTAGGGGAAGCCACCTCTAGTAGTAGACCCATAACGAGCGTTGTACCCCAAGGATCGGGGCTTCTACTATTTGGGATATACTTTTCTGAAGTGCAAGCCAAAACCAGTAGCCTGTGGCTGACCAAGTTTGCAGATGCCTACAAGCTGGGTGCTGACTTAAATTCCCCTAGTGATGTGAACATCTTCCAAGAGGGCTTTACCAAAACTAATGACTGAGAAGCATGGCCTCAATCTGAATGCCAAGAAATGCATTATCCCCTTTGGGGAAAATGTCATCCCCACTAATCATCACATTAATAACAATGTACTAAGCATGTAATCAGTCGTGAGGAACTTGGGCACCCAGGTTGATAGCAACCTGAATTTTGACTACCACACTGCCTCCGTTGTATGGAAGGCTTTCTACATGGCCCACCTCATAAATAAGGGTATTTCATCCAGGAACAAGGAGGTCACACCATCCCTGTACTCCTAACTTATCAGACCCATTATCGAGTACAATGCCCCCTTCAGCATGCACCTTGCCAAGCACATGCAGCAGTTGGAGAGACCACAGAGGTTCCTGAACAGGAAAATCATGGGTCGCAAACACCTATCCTATACAAATAGGATAAAAGCCCTGTCTCTCTACTCAGTCGCATACAGACTGCTCAGAGGTGACCTGTGTCTAGCATACAAGGCCATTTCAGACCCAGTAATGATGGAGTTAGTGCATACCCATAAGACAAGCTCCACTTGCGCAACCCACATGCAAGGCCTTAACCTGGGCTATGACATTAACAGAACTTTGTTGGCAGGATAAATTTGTGTCCCAAAGACTCCCCTATCTGTGGAATAGACTTCCTCTCCATGTCAAGCAGAGTACCTCTCTGGCCCTCTTTAAGAGGAGTCTGGATGACTGGATGGGAAACAAAAAATACACCCCTGGGATCCCACTTGTGTCCTTGCTGGACAGGGGAAACAGGTGCTAACTTGGAGGGAACATGGGTGAAATTCTTGGCTAGGCTTAAA
This sequence comes from Protopterus annectens, assembly GCF_019279795.1. NCBI lineage: Eukaryota > Metazoa > Chordata > Ceratodontiformes > Protopteridae > Protopterus > Protopterus annectens. Next base: position 33,156,054 of record NC_056730.1, read on the forward strand.
AGGGCCTCTTGGCCAATAGCCTAGTAGGATCCTACAAACCTATAAGAGGGAAAATCCAATGAATGGGATAAGGGCAAGTAGAAATTTTTACTGCAGGTAGGAGGCTGCCTTCCCACTTGCAAGAGAAAGGGACAGGGGAGAGTTAAATGAAAGACCAGCTCTGGTTGATTTTATTGCCGAATCTAGAACAGAAGCTGCAGTTAAAAATGGATAATGCAAGGTAAAGTACAGTTTTGTACCTACCATAAATGTAGATGTTCGAGGATTCCATTGCTGCAGTCCTGACTATTGGGTATAGTCCGCGTCCCAGTCGGCCCGAATACCAGAGTATAAGGCTGACGTCAGTCATGGCGCCTTAGACTGACGTCAGTACGTCAGGGTACTAATGCGCATGACCGACGCCATTTCCTCAGTCTTTTCTTGCCCCAGATGTCAGAAGACCCAAAAAGACAAGTCCCAAAAAACCTGCACCAAAAAACATGTACAATATATACAACAATATATACAAAAAATATAAACATGTAAACTCACCTACACAACCACCTCTAAACACAGAGGGGAAGGAGGGAGGGTAAATTGGACTGCAGCAATGGAATCCTCGAACATCTACATTTATGGTAGGTACAAAACTGTACTATGTTCTTCGCCTTCCATTGCTGCAGTCCTGACTATTGGGTAGAATCCCAAAGCAGAGGAAAGGGAGGCTGGCAAATTATAAGGAAGTAGGAGCTGATAACATGCCTTGCAAAACAGCAGTGGCAAAACCAGCCCTAGACTTAGAGTAGATAGGAAGATGATAATGCTTAGAGAAAGTATGCACTGAACTCCAAGTAGCTGCTTCCAAAATATCCTTAGTTGCCACCCCTTAGAAATGCTGTAGAAGTGGCAGTAGCCCTAGTGGAATGAGGCCTAATCCCAGCTGGAATCTCCTTGCCATGATGGGAATAACAAAATGCAATGCAAAAGCCAATCCACCGGGAAATAGTTTGTTTTGACACAGGCTTGCCCTGTGAACTCAAGGCAAAAGAAACAAACAACTGCTGAGACTGCCTAAAATCCTTAGTCCTGCTTAAATAATATCTCAATTGCCTGTGTACATCTAAAGTGTGCAAAATCTTTTCCCCTTTATTTTGGGGATCTGCATAAAAAGTAGGCAAATGAATAGTTTGGTTTAAAGCCACACTAGAAACCACCTTAGGCATAAAGGAAGGATTAGTACGTAATGATACCCTATCCTTATGGAAAATCAAAAAAGGCTCTACTGCCATAAGGGCCTGCAACTCAGACACCCTTCTTGCAGAAGTAATGGCCAACAGAAAAGCAGTCTTCCATGACAAGTATTTCAACTCAGCAGTAGCCGCAGGCTCAAAAGGTTGTAGAGTAAGTTTTTCCAACACAAAATTGAGATCCCAAGCAGGAGTAGGAGCTCTACGTGGGGGTCTTATATTCTTTGCCCCTCTAAGAAACTGCTTGAACAAAGGATGCGAAAACAAAGGTGGGTCACAATCATAATGAGCTGAAATTGCTGCAGCATGAATCTTAATGGAAGAGAAGGACAAACCTTTGTCCAACAACTCAGTAAGATATTGAAGAGCCACACTAAAATTAGGCTCAGAAATCTCCAAATTCTTTGCTGTACTCCAAAATAAAAATCTCTTCCATTTGTCTGCGTACACCTTCCTTGTACTAGGTCTTCTAGCTTCCATAATCACATTTAAAACTTGCTGAGGAAGTTGAGACCTGCTGTGCTTCAAGAGAATATGCCAGGCTGTTAGATGAAGAGAGTGAAGCTTGACATTGAGCAGATGACCATCCTTCTGAGATAACAGATGAGGAATCAGAGGTAAAGGCCATGGAGGCTTCCTTACCAGACTCCGTAGTAGTGGATACCAGTGTTGCCGAGGCCAGTCTGGAGCTATCAAAATCATCCTTGGCCTGTCTTGTCTGACCTTTAATAATACCCTTGGAAGAAGAGGCAGAGGTGGAAAGGCATAGACATGAAGGTTTTTCCAACTGAAAGACAGAGCATCCACTTTCCAAGCTGTGTGATGAAACCCCTTTGTGCAATACTTTGGCAGCTGGTGGTTTAGTGGAGAAGCGAACAGATCTATGTCTGGAGTTCCCCATGACACTGTCAATTTCTGAAATACATGAAGATCCAGTTTCCACTCGTGGGGATCCATGATTTGTCTGCTTAACACATCTGCTAGGGAGTTCTGTGCTCCTGGCAGAAACCTTGCCTGAAGAGTTAGTTGCAGGTTTAACGCAGTCTCCCATAAAATCATTGCTTGCCTGCATAGAGGATAAGAATGTGTTCCCGCTTGCTTGTTGATGTACCACATGACAGTTGTGTTGTCTGTTAGAATCAACACCTGCCCTGGAAGAAGTAACTCCTTGAAAGCCATCAATGCAAACTGGACTGCTAACATCTCCTTCATGTTGATATGTAGATGCTGTAGTCTGGCAGGCCACTTGTCTTGTATCCACTTTCCATTTAGATGAGCTCCCCAAGCAGTGTCCGAGGCATCTGTCGTTAAAATCTGACTCGCCTCTGGCCGGGTCACAGAGAGTCCCTTGTTTAGGTGACATTCCTGAGCCCACCACAAGAATTCCTTTTGAAGGCAAGGTATTATTTGAATGACAGTGTCCAAATCCTGGCAGTGCTGTGTCCATACATTTTGAGATACCATTGCAGCTTCCTCATATGCAGTTTGGCATTGGGAAGCACCAGAATACAAGATGCCATGAACCCTAATGCTTGAAGGACTGTCCTTGCAGTCAGCACGGACTGATGAGATAGTTGATGGAAGTAAAGTGACAGACTCTTTTGTTTGTCCGGGGTTAAAAAGGCCATCTGGGCTGCTGTATTCAGTCTCACACCCAGAAAGCACATGTCTTGAGAGGGTACTAGACTGGACTTTATTTCGTTCACAGAATACCCCAGGCATCTTAGCACTGCTATGACATATTCCAGATGCTGTAGAAGGTCTTCCTTTTCTTGAGCCAGAATCAGGCAGTCGTCCAAGTAAGGATAGATGTGAATGCCTTGAAGCCTGAAGTAAGCTATCACTGGAGCCAGAACCTTTGTGAATACTCTGGGCGCAGTAGATAAGCCAAAGGGCAATGCAGAGAACTGATAATGAAAATCTCCAGTTCGAAACCGCAGATACTTTCTGCAACCTAGCCTTATAGGCACATGAAGGTAAGCTTCCTTGAGATCTAAAGTTACCATCCAGTGATCTTTGCCCAGCAGAGGTAACAGTTGTTGTAACGTCAACATCTTGAACTTGGGAATGTCCAGATAAGTGTTGAGGATAGATAAATCCAAAATTGGTCTCCACGTGTTCCCCTTCTTTGGTACTAGGAACAGGCGAGAATAAAATCCAAGCCCCTTTCTGATACAGGGACTGGCTGAATGGCCCCTATCTGGAGTAACTGAGAAACTTGCTTGTGAGCCTCTTTTCTTTGTGGAGGAGGAACATCTGGCATGCCTTTGAAAGGGGGCATTGTGTGGAAATAAAATCTGTAACCGTGATGAATGATATCCAGCACCCATCTGTCTTGAGTGATTAAATCCCAATTTTCTTTGAAAAGAGACAGTCTTCCTCCCAAAGGAGCTGCCAGACGAGAATCCACTGGCAGCTGAAAAGGCAGGTCATTGGGTCTGCTTACGAAAGGACTGACCCCTGCCCTCACCAGAAGTCTGAGCAGGTGAACTCTCTGATCCAGGCCTAAACGAACCTTGAGCCCTGCCCCTACCACGTCTAGACCTACCCCTAGACTGGGAACCATAAGCAGGATATGTCCACCCCTTAGCAGGCCAATTTCTACTAAACTTCGGAGGCTGCACCTGCAAAAAATCTTTAACAGTCTGCATAGACTTAGCTTTGTCCTCCATTTTCTTTAAAACTGCTTCCACAGGCGGTCCAAACAACACATCAGACTGTAAAGGAGCATCCAAAATCCTGGTCTTAACATGCTCAGCTAAATTCTGATCCTTCAACCAGGCATGTCTGCGAAGAACAGAACTAGTAGCAGCCACCCTCGAGGAGGCCTGAACAGCATCAAAACCACACTGCAAAGAATGCTTACCCACTTGTTCAGACACATGAACCAAATCCAGCAATTCTTTACACTCAATACCTTCCGCCAAAGCATCCACCTTAGATTTCAATAGTGAAAGGAGATAATTCTGATATTTTAGCATATGAAACTGACAATTCAACGCCCTCATGGCTAGAGTGGAAGAAGTATATACTTTCTTACCCCACCTATCCAAAGCCCTTGCCTCTTTATCAGAGGGTACAGGATTTTTAACCACAGAAGCTTTAACACCTTTAGGCCCCTGAGAAACAGTTTCTGGGTCCGCCCTAGGACTCTTAAACAAATACTTATGAGCTTCGGGCACCCTATAATACCTATCAGGCTTAACAGGAGCAGGAGGCAAGGAGTCAGGGTTCAGGGAAGCCTCTGCAAAGACATCCTCCACCACATTCAACACAGGAGGAATAGCTAAGGGCCTATGCTGGGGTAAAACAAGAATTCCCTAAGCCTTTTCCTGGAATCAGAGTAATCCTGGCCTTCCCATTTAAAGTGCTCCCTCATGGAGTGAAGAGTCTCTGAAAATGAAAAATCCTCAGGAGGAGAAGCTGTAGGAGTGGAATCATCCACATCAGAATCAGAATAAGTAGGAAACTCTTGTAAGTCTTCCACAGAAGACTCTGAAGCCTGTGAACACTGTTCAAAACTATCAAACTCCTGTTCCACCGTAGGCCTCTTATCAGGCGGGGCATAGAACCTCTAATCAGAGTAATCAGATCCTCTGCCATTTTAAGCATATCTTTCTTAGGCACAGAGCCCGAAATGCTAGGAGAAGCACCCACAGAAGCTGAACTTGGCCTACCTCTAAAAGAAGCTTTGGCAACAGAAGGAGAGGCCCTAACTACCTTGGGAAGAGAGGGAAGAACAGTTACCTGAGAAGCCCCTCAGCCTGGCCTACCTCCTGAGAGGGCACATCCTGTAACAGTAAAGTATCTGCCTGAGACTCCATAGAGACTCCTGGCAAAACCTCTGGCTCCCCTGAGCCTTCTAAAGAACCGTCGTCCGGGACTGCCGGTTCCTCACCCCTAGGCTTCACTGTTTTGTCCTTGCGCTTCTTGGATGAAGCGGGCGTCGGAGCATCCGACGGCATATTATAATTGCAACGCTTCCCAAACACTAACCTAGCACAATCTAGCCTCCTCTTAATAGTGCGCTTGTTAAATCTAGCACAAGAGCGGCAACCAACAACGTCGTGCTCAGGCCCTAAACAAGGTATACACAATGTATGATAATCCCTATGCGGTATCTGCTTCCCACAAGAAATACAGTTATTCACTTTTTCTGACATCCGGTTAAATACTGAGGCAAGAAAAAACCAAAATGTTCCCCAACGGGGTACTTAGCCAACTCTGTTTCGGTCTGAAACTCCGGTTTCGGAAAATCTCAGAACGCCAACCTGCACTCGCAAAATTGCTTCTGCATCGGACCATGCGGCAAAAAAGACTGGGGAAATGGCGTCGGTCATGCGCATTAGTACCCTGACGTACTGACGTCAGTCTAAGGCGCCATGACCGACGTCAGCCTTATACTCTGGTATTCGGGCCGACTGGGACGCGGACTATACCCAATAGTCAGGACTGCAGCAATGGAAGACGAAGAACATCTATAAGAATCAATCAGAAGAGGTTAGAAAAGACTTGGAAATGAGAGCGGAAAATAAACATACAAAGGAACAATGAGAAGATATTTGCATGGCTCCGCAGTATGCAACAATACCTAGAGAGTTTAGTTTTCCATGAAGTATTTCCATAGGTGTTTTTATACCCTAAGTAGATTTCAGAGAATTACTCCATAGATAGACAGCAACTATTAGAGGTGTGATGGAAAAGAGTGGGGTACGTAGGATAGGACTGCAACAAGTTGGTACAATTTAAAAATTCATCCCAAAAAGGAAATAGTGGTGAAAAAACTACAAAAGAAAAAAAAATCAACCAAAACCACTACAGCAAGCTCAGAATCGATCCAATAAAACTATAACATTTTTTTTTGCGTAAAAAACATTTATTTGCTTTCATCTGTAACAGACTTCTTCAGAAACAAATAAATACTAAAACTGAACACATTTATATACACATATAAATTAATTAACACAATCAATGGTCCAGTTAGTCCTATCTAATCAACTTTTTTAAGGCAACACGCCATCAAATAAATGGATGCTAAGATCCAGTCACAAATCAAACCTACTAGGACTACACAGTCAATTTTAAGATCTAAGCTAGAATAAAAACTGTTATACTCAATTTTGTACTTTTAACCTTCTATCCTTAAGAAAGCATTTAATATTAATTGATTCATTTAATCCAGGAAAAGTGTCTGCCCCCATTTTTAGTTGCCATAGGGTCTCTCTATTTTGCTCCTATAATCCCCCCTCTCAGATCTTTGGGAACGTGTTCATGTATAGTATACAAAATCTTTTAAACTTGCACACAGTTTTATGTCTAAATAACGCATTACTATTACCCTTAATTTTTTTATAGAATAAATATGTTCCCCCTTTTCTGCAAACTTCTTTCAGTCATTCTTATGTAATAACAATCACATCCTGAGCATACTGCCATGTAAACTATCCCTTCAGTTTTGCCGTTAAAAACCCCAGGGATAGATAAAGTCTTGTCTAAATGTGCTAAACTCACAAAAGGTCCTTCTAAAATCAACCTACAAATAGAACATCAGGCACATTTAAACACTCCTTTAGTTTTGTTGGACATCACTGTTTGAGAAATAACCTTTGTATATTTAAAAAATTCCACACAAGGTAATTTGTCAACAATGTTGTGGGGGCAAATTATTCTAAGAAAATGATTTGCTTGAGCTGAGATATAGAAACACAAATTCATAGACATAGTAATGGCCTACTAAATTTAGAAGCCGCGGTGGTGCAGCGGTAACATTGTCGCCTCACAGCAAGAGGTTCTCCCAATCGATTCTCGGCTGGAGCACCTTCTGTGTGGAGTCTGCATGTCTTATCAGTGGTTGAGTGGTGTTCAAAAAACATGTGTAAATGGGAGTGCCTTCGTTGAAGGTTAGGCGTTGAGCTGGCACCTCAGCACCGTAAAAATCCACTGCCAATTATTAGCAGACCAGAGTTCTGCTGTGCAGGAAAAGCCAAAAGAAGTAGTAGTAATGGCCTACTAAATTTAATGCTGTCGGCTTCCAAAAAATGGAATTACTAGAACATGGAAATTTAAAGATAAATCAACCATAACATAATTATTGAATGTTGTAAAGGAGATAAAACAAGTGAAGGAGCACATTACATAGAAATGAATGGAATATGTTGGGACAATACATGCAGAATAATATTCAGCAGGACGAGTGCAATTTCAGGGAAGGCAAGACTTGAGCAATCTAAGTAATGCTAAACTGAAAAAAACTGTTAAGAAAAAGACTATTTATGTATAATGCATGAAAAGGAAAAATAGTTAATATTTGTTCTCTTTTAAAACAGTATGTGCACCCATGTCACTATGTTCATAGGTTCATACTAGGCTATCTGCCCTAGGGCATTTATAAGACTAGCCAGAATGTGTTTGGCTTTCACCACCCATTTTAAATTTATTTTGCTATGCCCTTTTTCGAGGTTAGTATACTGTGCCTCTGTCTAACAGTGACACAGAAGTGATACCCGGGGTAAACCTACGATCTCCCATCCACTCATCAAGATTCCTCTTGAAGAGAGTCAATGAGGGACTCTGCCTAACCTGGACTGGGATTTTATTCCAGAGTGAAGGGCGCCTCTGGGTTAATCTGTCCCTCCAGCATGCCCTATTTATTTCAGTGCTGAGGTTCAAGTCTCTCGAGCGCGTAGCACGATGGGATTTGGATTTTCTGAGGTGCAGCATGTCCATTAATTCTGGGTTGGACATGGATTTATACGTCAGGCACAGATCGCCTCTGAACAGGCGGTATGCCACTGAGTAGAGCTGGAGTTTCTTTAACCGAGCAGCATATGGCATCTGTTTGAGCCCTTTGATCCTCTTGGTGAGGTACTTTTGGGGTCTTTCCAGTTGCTGCAGGTGTCTGGTAAGGTACATCCCAAAAGGGGCATTGTACTCAATTATGGGCCTGATGATGGATGAGTAAAGAGGCACAATGACCTCCCCTGATCTAGATGTGAATCCCTTCATGATTAGGTGGGCTATATAAAATGTTTTTCTAACCACTTTGGCCACGAGGTTGTCAAATGAGAGATTGCTATCAACTTGGGTCCCTAATTACTTCTTCTGTACTTAATGGATTACCACCTATGTGGTAATTTGTGGGCACTTTGTTTTTGCCAAAGGGGATGACTATACACTTTTTGGCATTTAGCTTGAGGCCATGGCTCTGGCACCAGTTGTCTGTTTCTATGAAGCCCTTTTGGAGGATGCTTGTGTCGGCTGGAGAGTTGATTATAGCACCCAGTTTGCAGTCATCTGCGAACTTGGTCAGCCACAGTCCTTCCATGTTGGCCTGTACCTCCGAGAAATATATACCGAACAAGAGAGGTCCCAGGACTGAGCCTTGTGGGACACCACTTGTAACTGGTTTGGAGTCTGACATGGCTCCAGCAATTCTAACCATGTGGGTTCTGTCCTTGAGCCAGTTTGCAATCCATCTAGTGACATAGGGGTTTATATTTAAGCTGGTGAGCTTATCTATAATGCCCGAGTGGGGTATTGTATCGAAGGCTTTTGTGAGGTCCAGGTAGGCTGTGTGGACCACCTTCCCCTCGTCAATGGCCTTGGTGACTGTTTCAAAGAAATCAACCAGGTTTAAGAGGCAGGATCTGCCCTTAACAAAGCCAAACTGGGTAGGATCCAGTGTCTGTAGGTCCCCAATATCTTTATTTATGAGGTCCATGATGATCCTTTCCATAGCTTTGCAGACCAAGCTAGTCAGGCTTATGGGGCGATAGTTTCCAGGATCCGTTGAGGCACCACCTTTATGGAGAGGGACCAGTGCTGCTGTACGCCACTCATTGGGCACATATCCTGTAGTAAGGCTGAGACTGAACAGTAGTTTTATGTTTGGGTTTAGCTCTTCTTGGAGTTCATGTAGGACGCAGCCCGGGACACCGTCTGGTCCCATTGATACTGTGTTTTTTGCTTTGGAGAGGGCGGCTCTTACCTGAGCATCTGAGATGTCAGAGGGGCAGCACTCTGCTGGGATAGATATTTGCCCTTTTGGTGGGGAGAAGTTTGCGCTGAACCTGTCAGCTAGGATGTTGGCAATGTCTGTGGGTTCAGTGTATTTGTTGTCATTTTGGACTAATTCTGAGCATATCTGGGAATTACCACCCAGGTTCCTAACATAACTTAAGTGTTATGTGTTATGTTAGTGTTCCTAACATAACTAATCATGTGATGAGCGAAGTTAATAAAGGTGTTTAAAAAAACAGAAAGCAAATCTACTCTCGACGGCTAAGAATGCAGAAAGAATGTTTGACTTTCCATCAGTTTTCAGATGAGAAGACATCTCCTCAGCTAGTATGTTTAAATGGCTGAGAGAAAATCTTGTTAATGAGAAAGTAGCCTGTCATGGCCTGTACCCTAAAGTTTTGCATTCCTGTGACATATTCATTGCTGCATTTCTGAATTAAATCATTAATCTATCTTGAGGGCAGGAATATTTTCAGAGGTTTTAGTATTCACTTGCCATTCCTTTGCTTATACCATCATTAAATTACAAAGTATAAACATAAAATCCTCCATTTGCAAAGAAAAAGTAAGTAAAGGCAGTATACAGCAACTCATATCCCACCAAGAGGTTCACAGTAAGCAGCATGACTGCTAACACAGCTTTAGAGAAGGTCACATTATCAACAAGAGTCTTGTTTACTAACCTGGACTACAGAGAAATGGAGGAAGCTAAACTTACTGTTTTTATTCATTTATTTTGGACCAATCAAAAGTATTTCATAAATCATTCTATACTACTTAGTGAACTTTTCCACTGTATGGTTTAAATAACGTAGCTTTAAGCTGGCTTAGTAGCTAGAGGACCAGTAGGATATTTAGGGTATATACATGTAAGCAATGTTTACAATGTTCCACAAGGATCTGTTCTTGATCCCTTAATTTTCATTTTCTTCATCAGTTCTTTATTATTTGAGTTCTCATACTTAAATAAGTTACTTTACAGTGATGAAACCTATCAATCACTCTGTTTCTTACTTCTTCAAATCTCCCAGCATATCTGGTTTGTGCATTCTTTTTAAGTTCAACAACACCTAAACAGTGTCTTTTTGTACATATCAATGTCTTGCTTTTATTAACAGGAAGTGGAGTTTCTCTGCTCCTGATGTAGTTTCTTTGCTTTTTATTATTATTACTGAAAAACCTGGTCTTGGCCGAAAAAGGGACCTCTACAATCAAGTTCACCTACCGCTTAGAATAACTAAAATAATTGCAATACAATGAATGCAAACACATCCAGGATCTTGTTCCTGATGATCTCATTATTAGAGGACAATCCCAGGCAATGCATCCAGTGTAAACAAGCACATTTAATCTGTGGCCCCAGCTACAGCTTTCACATACTCCAGAGTCAAAGTTATAGTGGAAATGGTGACAGCCCAATCCACAGACAGTCTCTCAAAAAGGTTTGTCTTAAGCACAGACTCCAATCAAGAGATCCTAAAGCTACTCCACAGCCTTCCTAACAAGATGGGAGCTGGAACAGGTTCAGGCGAGATGAAGAGATAAGGGCACTAAGCTCTAACCCTGCAGAAAAATAAAACAGAAGTATTTTATAAACAGTTTATTTTAAAACAGTAGTTAACATAACACTGGATCCTCTTCATCCTTAGTCTGTTTGATTCAACGAATGGGAAGTGAACTGCTCATAAGATCCAATCTGGCCATTTAGGTAGTACTCCTAGCCTCAAGCTCCTTCAAATAAACTCCTATAATGCTCCTGCCCTGACTCTATCCCTAGATTGAGTTTGTTGCTTATTCACTAAGGATCTGAAGAGTATACCAACCATATAATGAGGAAGAAAGGAAATGTGAAGGATGAACAGAATGTCTTTAAGTAGGTCTACTAGGTCCTTACAGAAGAATATGACAATTTGGACAGGGAAGGAGAGAGGGATGTTGAAATCTGACAGACTAAGGAAGAAAAGGATCACACTCTGTAGTATGTACATAACTTCCATATCCTATTTCATCCTGTCCACCTAATTCGATTGATGGAACAGAATCCCAAGCTACCCAAAATCCCATGAGGAATCATGACAAGATAACCTTGAGAACAGCAGCTCCAAAAGAGGCTCTGGACCCTGAGATTATATACTACTTGGCTTCTATGAAGAATTCCATCGATGCCACAAGTACGGACCAATAATCTAAGTATAGAAACACATGCATCTCTTAGTCACATATGGGCTACGACTACTGCCATACACTTGGAGAACAACTGGGTGGGGGTGTGGTGAGACTGAAGGGCAGGGCTCTGAACTGAAAATGATTTGCTCATAGCCAGAAGCACACAAACTCCCTGGATGCTTACTGAATGCACTGAGTCATCTGCCTTCAAGGCCATTCTAAATGGGGTCTTTGTGATAAACAGGTTTAGGCCACAGAGATCCAGGACTGGCCTGAGATCCTCGTTTTTCTTTAGAAAAAAAATCTTGAATGGATTTCTAACCCTCTGAGATCTGGGGGGACCTCTTGGATAGCTTTCTTTCCCAACAGAATAGCTATCTTTCTTCTTGTCAGTCTGTGTTAATGGTGTGGGATGTTTAGGAGCAGCAGTGTAACTGAATGCCCTCAGGGCCTAAGGTGCAAGCAAGTTTCTCCATTTTGTCCATTGCTCTGGACTTCTTTTCTGTCAGACAGATACTGTATCCTCTGACAGCTCTCTCTCCTGATGGCTGCCACTACAATGATATAATCCACCACAGGGCTCTTGCTTCAATACTGCCTATCCTCAGGGGAATGAAGTACCGTGTCTGGGTTCCTGGGAATAGCCTCAGTGGAGTTGGGTTCCAGCCATGTCATCCTGGTGAGCAAATCTATCAAAGCCAATGGTAATGGAGATTCTGTAGTCGTTTTCAAGGAGGAAAATATCATCCCCTCAAATTCATCAAAAGCCAATGATGTGTTCATCAGCATCCAGGACCCAAGATTCAGTGCAGTGTCCACCTCCAACAAAATGGAAGTAAAGATCAATAAGGATGTGACATCTGACACTAAAGACATGCAAGGCTTTGATACCGTATTCAAAGCAGCCACATCAAATGCTGTGAACTCCAACACCAAAAATAGCACCGAATGAGTCAGTGACGATAGTGCCATAGACTGTTGTTGAGTAGCTGAGATTTCCCCATCAAAGACCTCGGCATTAAATGAGTTGGATGAACAGTGGTAAGTACAGTGGTGGCAACACCAACCAGTATCAAGCAAACAGGCTTCAGCTGAGTCATCAATTCTAAAACCACTGATGTAGAAGTAGAGACCTGGAAAGGAGCAAATACAGGGGAAGTCAGGTCAACCCAATACACCCTGGAGAAAGAGGTGGATGGGATGACACCCATTTCACTCAACTGGAGCCTTTAGAAAAGCCCTCATCATTTGACTCCAGTTCATATTTGAATGAGTGGTTGACCTGATGGAAGTTCTGGAGGAAGACCTGGAAGCCACACAGTGAGACATGTTCTTTCTTAGAAGACTGTCTGCTATGAATATACTTCAGAGATTTGTCTGAATGAGTGATGCTTGCTGATGTAATGGAGCACGCCAATGTTGATGCTGACTATGGATGCAAGGGTTTCAGTTTAGGAAGTTTTGATGCCGAAGTGCAAACAGATCTTCAGACTTCCTTTTCTTAGCCTCCTTTCTCCTCTGTTTTTTTTCAGTTTTTCTCAGTACTTCTCTGCCCTGTCAGCAATACCTTTAGATGCTTCTGGTGGAAGCCCTGTCAAAATCAATTTCTTCTTTCTTATTGCGAGAGAGCAAGGCCCAAAGGTCTTACAGATACTGCAGTTTACTTAAGTGACGCAGCAGATTACAGCTGCTCTGGGGGGAGATCATGAAGTCATGCTGGTCACACTTATTGAAGATCTTTTCCATGATACCACCACAAAGAAATACACAGTGTACAAGAACAATTGAGTCAGATACACTAAGGCAATACAGCCAATAAATATTCAACAAGTACCATGTACACACAAAACAGTTCTAGAAAGCTGTAAATAATCACAAAGTTAGAACATAAGAAGCAAAGACAAAAGCAATCTGATAGGCTGAAAAACCCAAACCCAAATCCACCTTCAGACCAGTGACAAGTGGAGTACCACAGGGTTCAGTCCTAGGTCCTCTCCTGTTTGGTATCTACTTCCCTGAGGTACAGGCTAACACAGAAGGTCTTTGGCTAACAAAGTTCGCAGATGACTGCAAACTAGGAGCCATAATCAAAACTCCTAACGATGTGGACATCCTACAAAAGGGCCTCACTGAGACAGATGCCTGGTGTCAAAGCCATGGCCTCAAGCTCAATGCCAAAAAGTGCATTGTCATCCCTTTTGGTAAAGATTCTGTACCCATGAACTACCACATAGGTGGTAGTCTACTTAACACCGAAAGTGTGATAAGAGACCTTGGGACACAGGTGGACAGTAGTCTCTCCTTTGGTAATCACATCGCCTCAGTAGTCAGGAAATCCTTCTACATGGCACACCTCATCACAAAAGGTTTCTCATCCAGGACAAAAAGAGGTCATTGTTCCCCTCTACTCATCACTCATTAGACCCACTATAGAGTACAACTCCGCTTTTGATATGTACCTCATAAGACATCTACAACAACTGGAAAAGCCACAGAAATACCTCACAAAGAGGATTACCAGCCTCAAACAGATGCCCTACACAGACCGTCTCAAAAAAACCCAGCATTACTCTGTCGCATATCGCCTACTCAGAGGCGATCTCTGCCTAACATACAAAGCTATGTCAAAACCCAGAGCTGTTGGACATACTCCACTTAAAGAAATCCCAATCCCTCCGAGCTACATGCTCTAGGGACCTAAACCTTGTCACCACAATTGTCACCACAATAAACAGAACATGCTGGCGGGATAGATTCCTGTCCCAGTGACTTCCCATACTCTGGAATAAACTACCTATCCATATCAAACAAAGCTCCTTATTAGCACTCTTCAAGAAAAATCTTGATGATTGGATGGGAGATAGGAAATTCACCCCGGGGATCACTTCTGTGGCTCTACTTGACAGAGGCACAGGAAAATAATTTTCTTGGGTGGCAAAAGCCAGGGTACCATTTGGCTAGGCTTATATAGGCCCTAGGGCCAGTAGCCGAGTACCTACTTATGAACCTATGTATAGGAAAATGTTAGGCCTCCATGCCAAATACCAGCAAAGGAGTTTAGAAGAATGTTTTTAAATAAACATGAATCAAACAAAAAATCAAAACTAGCGATACCGCTGCTCCAAGATACCAGGTCCAAAGGAGTACACAAAAAAGGTTTTTAACGCAGTTTTATTCACAGAAGCCAAAAAGAGCGTTTTCGCTACTGCTCAGGCAGTAGCTTCATCAGAATTACAAACCATTGGCGCCAAAAAGCAGATTTAAACTTTTAGTCATCCGTGACATCACCATACACCACTGAAGACTTGCGCTTTCCATTTAACATATAAAAATCACACATTCAAGATTAACTTGCACTTTCCATTTAACATATAAGAATCACACACTCAAAATTAACACACACAGAATAAAAAATGTGTGTGCAAAAAACGGCAAAAACTGAAATTTAAAAACATTGAAGTTAAAATTATCCTTGTTTAAGAGGAACAAAACAAAGCATAATATAAGTACACCAGGGCACACAATTAAAATAAAATAAAATAAAATGCCAGCTTATGACCAAGTTGGAATCTGATATAGTTAAGCTAATAACAAATATCCATATCGTACCTCCTGGTTTTCAAGCAGTGCTTCAACTAATCTAAGTGTTAACTTCCTCCTCACCACTAGTACGTATACACAAATAGAGTGGACAAAAGTCCCTTCCCCTCAGAGTAGGTAGTGAGAAGAAGGTAAAGACACTTTATATCTAGCTGGAGGGTAAGTTCCCTATTTTTTTGGTTCACTTAAAAGTTCTAGCCAGGTGTGTTTGTGCTGATTGTAAGAAACCTACTAAAAATGGCTACTTATTAAACGAAGGGAAGACATCCCCATACCACAAGTGATAGGGCGATTTAGAGTAGATTGATGTAAAATAGGTTAAAGGGTGGAGCCCAACCTAGTATCCCCAGGTCTATAAATTAATCTACTGGGGTGTCTTGTGCAATAAGTATAGAAAAGAGGGGGGTTCCCCACTATGAATTACTTGTAGGTCATATATTATCAAAAATAGAAAAACACTGTTATGTAACTAAACCATGTGTATATATTATATATGTTTGTTAATATTAATTGATAAATAGTGACCCAAGTAAAATGAAAGAGACTTGGAACAAAAGTTAATTCTAAGTATGCTACAAGATGTCAAGAAAATTTTTTTAAAATTGGTTTGATTATCGCATGTAACTTTTAAGTTTTAGTGTACAGGCGATGTTACAATGTTCATTAAGGCCCGGGCTGTTAAAGGCATCCAGTTTAATTTGCCATACTAATTCTTTGATTTCAAGGAATAAAGCTTGTGGTCCTCCACTTATGTTGTGTGGAATGTGATCAATTGCTATAAAGTGGAAACTATGGTCGCTCTGACTTATAATATGTTTTGCAAGAGCGTTATCTTCCTTCTTTTTCCTTATTGCGTAGGAGTGTTGATAAATCCTGTCCTTAAGTCTTTGATCTGTTTTGCCGACGTAATAAGCCGGACAACAGTCACATAAGGCCAAATAGACTACTGATCTAGTATTGCAGTCTATTTTGTGGTAAATGTCATACTTCTTACCTTTAATTTGGAATGTTGAACATGTTTTTAATGATTACACCAGTTACAGAGGCCACAACAAAATGTGCCCTTTTGTTTTGAGAAGAAATCAGTCTTTTTGTTTCTTTCTAGTAAGCTTTTGAGGTTGTTGCCTCGTTTATATACAATAGGGGGTAACATGTCTAGTTTCCCATGAAGTTGTGGGTTACTGGTGATGAAATACCAGTTCTTATGGATGATGGAACTTATAATAGATGATTCCATATTGAATGTAGTTATAAAACTACTAGTGTAGTTCAAGTGTACTTGTTCTAGAAACCCATTGGTAGTATTATCTTGAGTTGTTAGATTAGTAAAAGTGATAATTGACTCAACATGAGTTGTATTAGGGCTATTCTCTGGGTTAAACTGGCCCAGTGACAATAAGGGTACATAGACCCCTGAATGTCTCTTGTGTTTAACTTCCCCAATGAGTTCTAGAATAAGGTCCTTGGGGTAATCTCTACTAGAAAACATACTACTTAGTGTGTCACATTCCCTATCAAAGCTTTCTTCAGTGTTGCACATTTTTGAGGCTCTAATCAGTTGGCCCTTTACTACAGACCTTTTTTGTTTAAAAGGGTGTTGGCTCGAGAAATGAAGGAAAGAATTACAAAAGGTCGGCTTTCTAAAGATTGTGGAAAGAAAGCCCGCCTTGTCCAAATCCTTCATGAGCTTCATGTCTAGATAGTCAATTTCTACCGTTGAAAAATGGTAGGTGAAACTAAAAAAATCAGTGGTGTTGTTTAAGTAGTCAACCAGTATTTCAGCCTCGTCTTTGTTGCCCTTAAATAAGATGAATATATCATCCAAATACCTGGTGTAGTACGAAATTTGATGTTGAAATATTGTGTTGTGTAACAAGAATTGTTTTTCCCAAAAGGCAACAAATATGTTTGCCACAAGGGGACCCCATTGCAATGCCCTGGGTTTGCAGGTAATGTTGTTCAAATAGGAAAAAGTTGGAAGAAAGGATGATGTCCAACAATTCAGCTACAGTGTCAATATCCGTCTGTGCTGCTCCCAAATCCTTTAACATGTTACTAATCCATTCGATGGCCTCATTGTGTGGGATGGAGGTGTATAAATCAACCACATCAATGGTAAGAAAGTTATAGGCCTCTTCGAAGGGGATGTTATTCAAGTCCGAGAGAAAGGACCAAGAATCTTTACAAATATGGGGTATATCTTTAAGATATTTTTTCAAGATTTTATCCACCAGACGTGCACAAGGGTGGATCATGGAAGACCTACCGTCCACCAAGGCCCACATAGGTGGGTTCTCCAAATTTTTATGAATTTTTGGGATCCCAAAAATGACTGGGACCTTGGGGAATGTGATGTCTATATAGTGGTAGGTTTCCAAGTCAATGTTCCCAGCTAAAAAAAGGTCTCTGAAGTAACCTCTATTTCTAGAGTACCTCATGTTCATCTCATTCTTAGAGGAGACCAAGTAAGCTGGATTGTTCAGAACATTCTTCATCTTATCACTGTAATCACTATTTCCTACAATGACCAGTCCACCCCCTTTGTCTGGTTTGAGTATACTAACTGGTGAATTACATAATTCATCTAGTAGTGCCATCTGTTCTTTTGTTGTGTTATATTTTTTACCCTTATTGTAAAGTTTTAAGTTCTCATACAAATTTCTAAAATCTACTTCACATGCTTTTTCAAAAGAAGTTAAATCAGGATGTAGTACAGGATTAAATACACTAGGTAGTTTTAACATAGTGTTTTGTTCATTTTCAAAATTTGGAAATAAAATGTTAAAATTTAATTTCCTTA